>NW_026967742.1:0-187963 GCF_028390025.1 Pseudophryne corroboree
CTTTCCAATATCTCTCTTTTGCAAAGAGCTGCGCATTGGAAAATTCAGGACTATGCCGTGTAGATGATGGCCTAACAGGAGGCTTTAAAATTTTCATTCTAGTGTCCTTCGTTTGGGAGAAAAATGCAAAGGTACAAGACAGCTTTTCCTTGCCAATATCTCTCTTTTGCAAAGAGCTACGCATTGGAAAATTCAGGGCTATGCCGTGTAGATGATGGCCTAACAGGAGGCTTTAAAATTTTCTTTCTAGTGTCCTTCGTTTGGGAGAAAAATGCAAAGGTACAAGAAAGCTTTTCCTTGCCAATATCTCTCTTTTGCAAAGAGCTACGCATTGGAAAATTCAGGGCTATGCCGTGTAGATGAAGCCCTAACAGGAGGCTTTAAAATTTTCTTTCTAGTGTCCTTCGTTTGGGAGAAAAATGCAAAGGTACAAGACAGCTTTTCCTTGCCAATATCTCTCTTTTGCAAAGAGCTACGCATTGGAAAATTCAGGGCTATGCCGTGTAGATGATGGCCTAACAGGAGGCTTTAAAATTTTCTTTCTTGTGTCCTTCGTTTGGGAGAAAAATGCAAAGGTACAAGACAGCTTTTCCTTGCCAATATCTCTCTTTTGCAAAGAGCTACGCATTGGAAAATTCAGAGCTATACCGTGTAGATGTAGCCCTAACAGGAGGCTTTAAAATTTTAATTCTAGTGTCCTTCGTTTGGGAGAAAAATGCAAAGGTACAAGACAGCTTTTCCTTGCCAATATCTCTCTTTTGCAAAGAGCTGCGCATTGGAAAATTCAGGACTATGCCGTGTAGATGATGGCCTAACAGGAGGCTTTAAAATTTTCATTCTAGTGTCCTTCGTTTGGGAGAAAAATGCAAAGGTACAAGACAGCTTTTCCTTGCCAATATCTCTCTTTTGCAAAGAGCTACGCATTGGAAAATTCAGGGCTATGCCGTGTAGATGATGGCCTAACAGGAGGCTTTAAAATTTTCTTTCTAGTGTCCTTCGTTTGGGAGAAAAATGCAAAGGTACAAGAAAGCTTTTCCTTGCCAATATCTCTCTTTTGCAAAGAGCTACGCATTGGAAAATTCAGGGCTATGCCGTGTAGATGAAGCCCTAACAGGAGGCTTTAAAATTTTCTTTCTAGTGTCCTTCGTTTGGGAGAAAAATGCAAAGGTACAAAACAGCTTTTCCTTGCCAATATCTCTCTTTTGCAAAGAGCTACGCATTGGAAAATTCAGGGCTATGCCGTGTAGATGAAGCCCTAACAGGAGGCTTTAAAATTTTCTTTCTAGTGTCCTTCGTTTGGGAGAAAAATGCAAAGGTACAAGACAGCTTTTCCTTGCCAATATCTCTCTTTTGCAAAGAGCTACGCATTGGAAAATTCAGGGCTATGCCGTGTAGATGATGGCCTAACAGGAGGCTTTAAAATTTTCTTTCTTGTGTCCTTCGTTTGGGAGAAAAATGCAAAGGTACAAGACAGCTTTTCCTTGCCAATATCTCTCTTTTGCAAAGAGCTACGCATTGGAAAATTCAGAGCTATACCGTGTAGATGTAGCCCTAACAGGAGGCTTTAAAATTTTAATTCTAGTGTCCTTCGTTTGGGAGAAAAATGCAAAGGTACAAGACAGCTTTTCCTTTCCAATATCTCTCTTTTGCAAAGAGCTGCGCATTGGAAAATTCAGGACTATGCCGTGTAGATGATGGCCTAACAGGAGGCTTTAAAATTTTCATTCTAGTGTCCTTCGTTTGGGAGAAAAATGCAAAGGTACAAGACAGCTTTTCCTTGCCAATATCTCTCTTTTGCAAAGAGCTACGCATTGGAAAATTCAGGGCTATGCCGTGTAGATGATGGCCTAACAGGAGGCTTTAAAATTTTCTTTCTAGTGTCCTTCGTTTGGGAGAAAAATGCAAAGGTACAAGAAAGCTTTTCCTTGCCAATATCTCTCTTTTGCAAAGAGCTACGCATTGGAAAATTCAGGGCTATGCCGTGTAGATGAAGCCCTAACAGGAGGCTTTAAAATTTTCTTTCTAGTGTCCTTCGTTTGGGAGAAAAATGCAAAGGTACAAGACAGCTTTTCCTTGCCAATATCTCTCTTTTGCAAAGAGCTACGCATTGGAAAATTCAGGGCTATGCCGTGTAGATGATGGCCTAACAGGAGGCTTTAAAATTTTCTTTCTTGTGTCCTTCGTTTGGGAGAAAAATGCAAAGGTACAAGACAGCTTTTCCTTGCCAATATCTCTCTTTTGCAAAGAGCTACGCATTGGAAAATTCAGAGCTATACCGTGTAGATGTAGCCCTAACAGGAGGCTTTAAAATTTTAATTCTAGTGTCCTTCGTTTGGGAGAAAAATGCAAAGGTACAAGACAGCTTTTCCTTGCCAATATCTCTCTTTTGCAAAGAGCTGCGCATTGGAAAATTCAGGACTATGCCGTGTAGATGATGGCCTAACAGGAGGCTTTAAAATTTTCATTCTAGTGTCCTTCGTTTGGGAGAAAAATGCAAAGGTACAAGACAGCTTTTCCTTGCCAATATCTCTCTTTTGCAAAGAGCTACGCATTGGAAAATTCAGGGCTATGCCGTGTAGATGATGGCCTAACAGGAGGCTTTAAAATTTTCTTTCTAGTGTCCTTCGTTTGGGAGAAAAATGCAAAGGTACAAGAAAGCTTTTCCTTGCCAATATCTCTCTTTTGCAAAGAGCTACGCATTGGAAAATTCAGGGCTATGCCGTGTAGATGAAGCCCTAACAGGAGGCTTTAAAATTTTCTTTCTAGTGTCCTTCGTTTGGGAGAAAAATGCAAAGGTACAAAACAGCTTTTCCTTGCCAATATCTCTCTTTTGCAAAGAGCTACGCATTGGAAAATTCAGGGCTATGCCGTGTAGATGAAGCCCTAACAGGAGGCTTTAAAATTTTCTTTCTAGTGTCCTTCGTTTGGGAGAAAAATGCAAAGGTACAAGACAGCTTTTCCTTGCCAATATCTCTCTTTTGCAAAGAGCTACGCATTGGAAAATTCAGGGCTATGCCGTGTAGATGATGGCCTAACAGGAGGCTTTAAAATTTTCTTTCTAGTGTCCTTCGTTTGGGAGAAAAATGCAAAGGTACAAGACAGCTTTTCCTTGCCAATATCTCTCTTTTGCAAAGAGCTACGCATTGGAAAATTCAGAGCTATACCGTATAGATGAAGCCCTAACAGGAGGCTTTAAAATTTTCATTCTAGTGTCCTTCGTTTGGGAGAAAAATGCAAAGGTACAAGACAGCTTTTCCTTGCCAATATCTCTCTTTTGCAAAGAGCTACGCATTGGAAAATTCAGGGCTATGCCGTGTAGATGATGGCCTAACAGGAAGCTTTAAAATTTTCTTTCTAGTGTCCTTCGTTTGGGAGAAAAATGCAAAGGTACAAGACAGCTTTTCCTTGCCAATATCTCTCTTTTGCAAAGAGCTACGCATTGGAAAATTCAGAGCTATACCGTGTAGATGAAGCCCTAACAGGAGGCTTTAAAATTTTCATTCTAGTGTCCTTCGTTTGGGAGAAAAATGCAAAGGTAGAAGACAGCTTTTCCTTGCCAATATCTCTATTTTGCAAAGAGCTGCGCATTGGAAAATTCAGGACTATGCCGTGTAGATGATGGCCTAACAGGAGGCTTTAAAATTTTCATTCTAGTGTCCTTCGTTTGGGAGAAAAATGCAAAGGTACAAGACAGCTTTTCCTTGCCAATATCTCTCTTTTGCAAAGAGCTACGCATTGGAAAATTCAGGGCTATGCCGTGTAGATGATGGCCTAACAGGAGGCTTTAAAATTTTCTTTCTAGTGTCCTTCGTTTGGGTGAAAAATGCAAAGGTACAAGAAAGCTTTTCCTTGCCAATATCTCTCTTTTGCAAAGAGCTACGCATTGGAAAATTCAGGGCTATGCCGTGTAGATGAAGCCCTAACAGGAGGCTTTAAAATTTTCTTTCTAGTGTCCTTCGTTTGGGAGAAAAATGCAAAGGTACAAAACAGCTTTTCCTTGCCAATATCTCTCTTTTGCAAAGAGCTACGCATTGGAAAATTCAGGGCTATGCCGTGTAGATGAAGCCCTAACAGGAGGCTTTAATATTTTCTTTCTAGTGTCCTTCGTTTGGGAGAAAAATGCAAAGGTACAAGACAGCTTTTCCTTGCCAATATCTCTCTTTTGCAAAGAGCTACGCATTGGAAAATTCAGGGCTATGCCGTGTAGATGATGGCCTAACAGGAGGCTTTAAAATTTTCTTTCTAGTGTCCTTCGTTTGGGAGAAAAATGCAAAGGTACAAGACAGCTTTTCCTTGCCAATATCTCTCTTTTGCAAAGAGCTTCGCATTGGAAAATTCAGGGCTATGCCGTGTAGATGATGGCCTAACAGGAGGCTTTAAAATTTTCTTTCTAGTGTCCTTCGTTTGGGTGAAAAATGCAAAGGTACAAGAAAGCTTTTCCTTGCCAATATCTCTCTTTTGCAAAGAGCTACGCATTGGAAAATTCAGGGCTATGCCGTGTAGATGAAGCCCTAACAGGAGGCTTTAAAATTTTCTTTCTAGTGTCCTTCGTTTGGGAGAAAAATGCAAAGGTACAAAACAGCTTTTCCTTGCCAATATCTCTCTTTTGCAAAGAGCTACGCATTGGAAAATTCAGGGCTATGCCGTGTAGATGAAGCCCTAACAGGAGGCTTTAATATTTTCTTTCTAGTGTCCTTCGTTTGGGAGAAAAATGCAAAGGTACAAGACAGCTTTTCCTTGCCAATATCTCTCTTTTGCAAAGAGCTACGCATTGGAAAATTCAGGGCTATGCCGTGTAGATGATGGCCTAACAGGAGGCTTTAAAATTTTCTTTCTAGTGTCCTTCGTTTGGGAGAAAAATGCAAAGGTACAAGACAGCTTTTCCTTGCCAATATCTCTCTTTTGCAAAGAGCTACGCATTGGAAAATTCAGAGCTATACCGTATAGATGAAGCCCTAACAGGAGGCTTTAAAATTTTCATTCTAGTGTCCTTCGTTTGGGAGAAAAATGCAAAGGTACAAGACAGCTTTTCCTTGCCAATATCTCTCTTTTGCAAAGAGCTACGCATTGGAAAATTCAGGGCTATGCCGTGTAGATGATGGCCTAACAGGAAGCTTTAAAATTGTCTTTCTAGTGTCCTTCGTTTGGGAGAAAAATGCAAAGGTACAAGACAGCTTTTCCTTGCCAATATCTCTCTTTTGCAAAGAGCTACGCATTGGAAAATTCAGGGCTATGCCGTGTAGATGATGGCCTAACAGGAGGCTTTAAAATTTTCTTTCTAGTGTCCTTCGTTTGGGAGAAAAATGCAAAGGTACAAGACAGCTTTTCCTTGCCAATATCTCTCTTTTGCAAAGAGCTACGCATTGGAAAATTCAGAGCTATACCGTGTAGATATAGCCCTAACAGGAGGCTTTAAAATTTTAATTCTAGTGTCCTTCGTTTGGGAGAAAAATGCAAAGGTACAAGACAGCTTTTCCTTGCCAATATCTCTCTTTTGCAAAGAGCTGCGCATTGGAAAATTCAGGACTATGCCGTGTAGATGATGGCCTAACAGGAGGCTTTAAAATTTTCATTCTAGTGTCCTTCGTTTGGGAGAAAAATGCAAAGGTACAAGACAGCTTTTCCTTGCCAATATCTCTCTTTTGCAAAGAGCTACGCATTGGAAAATTCAGGGCTATGCCGTGTAGATGATGGCCTAACAGGAGGCTTTAAAATTTTCTTTCTAGTGTCCTTCGTTTGGGAGAAAAATGCAAAGGTACAAGAAAGCTTTTCCTTGCCAATATCTCTCTTTTGCAAAGAGCTACGCATTGGAAAATTCAGGGCTATGCCGTGTAGATGAAGCCCTAACAGGAGGCTTTAAAATTTTCTTTCTAGTGTCCTTCGTTTGGGAGAAAAATGCAAAGGTACAAGACAGCTTTTCCTTGCCAATATCTCTCTTTTGCAAAGAGCTACGCATTGGAAAATTCAGGGCTATGCCGTGTAGATGATGGCCTAACAGGAGGCTTTAAAATTTTCTTTCTAGTGTCCTTCGTTTGGGAGAAAAATGCAAAGGTACAAGACAGCTTTTCCTTGCCAATATCTCTCTTTTGCAAAGAGCTACGCATTGGAAAATTCAGAGCTATACCGTATAGATGAAGCCCTAACAGGAGGCTTTAAAATTTTCATTCTAGTGTCCTTCGTTTGGGAGAAAAATGCAAAGGTACAAGACAGCTTTTCCTTGCCAATATCTCTCTTTTGCAAAGAGCTACGCATTGGAAAATTCAGGGCTATGCCGTGTAGATGATGGCCTAACAGGAGGCTTTAAAATTTTCTTTCTAGTGTCCTTCGTTTGGGAGAAAAATGCAAAGGTACAAGACAGCTTTTCCTTGCCAATATCTCTCTTTTGCAAAGAGCTACGCATTGGAAAATTCAGAGCTATACCGTATAGATGAAGCCCTAACAGGAGGCTTTAAAATTTTCATTCTAGTGTCCTTCGTTTGGGAGAAAAATGCAAAGGTACAAGACAGCTTTTCCTTGCCAATATCTCTCTTTTGCAAAGAGCTGCGCATTGGAAAATGCAGGGCTATGCCGTGTAGATGATGGCCTAACAGGAGGCTTTAACATTTTCTTTCTAGTGTCCTTGGTTTGGGAGAAAAATGCAAAGGTACAAGACAGCTTTTCCTTGCCAATATCTCACTTTTGCAAAGAGCTGCGCATTGGAAAATTCAGGGCTATGCCGTGTAGATGATGGCCTAACAGGAGGCTTTAAAATTTTCATTCTAGTGTCCTTCGTTTGGGAGAAAAATGCAAAGGTACAAGACAGCTTTTCCTTGCCAATATCTCTCTTTTGCAAAGAGCTACGCATTGGAAAATTCGGAGCTTATACCGTGTAGATGAAGCCCTAACAGGAGGCTTTAAAATTTTCATTCTAGTGTCCTTCATTTGGGAGAAAAATGCAAAGGTACAAGACAGCTTTTCCTTGCCAATATCTCTCTTTTGGAAAGAGCTGCGCATTGGAAAATTCAGGGCTATGCCGTGTAGATGATGGCCTAACAGGAGGCTTTAAAATTTTCTTTCTAGTGTCCTTCGTTTGGGAGAAAAATGCAAAGGTACAAGACAGCTTTTCCTTGCCAATATCTCTCTTTTGCAAAGAGCTGCGCGTTGGAAAATGCAGGGCTATGCCGTGTAGATGATGGCCTAACAGTTGGCTTTAACATTTTCATTCTAGTGTCCTTCGTTTGGGAGAAAAATGCAAAGGTACAAGACAGCTTTTCCTTGCCAATATCTCTCTTTTGCAAAGAGCTACGCATTGGAAAATTCAGGGCTATGCCGTGTAGATGATGGCCTAACAGGAGGCTTTAAAATTTTCTTTCTTGTGTCCTTCGTTTGGGAGAAAAATGCAAAGGTACAAGACAGTTTTCCTTGCCAATATCTCTCTTTTGCAAAGAGCTACGCATTGGAAAATTCAGAGCTATACCGTGTAGATGTAGCCCTAACAGGAGGCTTTAAAATTTTAATTCTAGTGTCCTTCGTTTGGGAGAAAAATGCAAAGGTACAAGACAGCTTTTCCTTTCCAATATCTCTCTTTTGCAAAGAGCTGCGCATTGGAAAATTCAGGACTATGCCGTGTAGATGATGGCCTAACAGGAGGCTTTAAAATTTTCATTCTAGTGTCCTTCGTTTGGGAGAAAAATGCAAAGGTACAAGACAGCTTTTCCTTGCCAATATCTCTCTTTTGCAAAGAGCTACGCATTGGAAAATTCAGGGCTATGCCGTGTAGATGATGGCCTAACAGGAGGCTTTAAAATTTTCTTTCTAGTGTCCTTCGTTTGGGAGAAAAATGCAAAGGTACAAGAAAGCTTTTCCTTGCCAATATCTCTCTTTTGCAAAGAGCTACGCATTGGAAAATTCAGGGCTATGCCGTGTAGATGAAGCCCTAACAGGAGGCTTTAAAATTTTCTTTCTAGTGTCCTTCGTTTGGGAGAAAAATGCAAAGGTACAAAACAGCTTTTCCTTGCCAATATCTCTCTTTTGCAAAGAGCTACGCATTGGAAAATTCAGGGCTATGCCGTGTAGATGAAGCCCTAACAGGAGGCTTTAAAATTTTCTTTCTAGTGTCCTTCGTTTGGGAGAAAAATGCAAAGGTACAAGACAGCTTTTCCTTGCCAATATCTCTCTTTTGCAAAGAGCTACGCATTGGAAAATTCAGGGCTATGCCGTGTAGATGATGGCCTAACAGGAGGCTTTAAAATTTTCTTTCTTGTGTCCTTCGTTTGGGAGAAAAATGCAAAGGTACAAGACAGCTTTTCCTTGCCAATATCTCTCTTTTGCAAAGAGCTGCGCATTGGAAAATTCAGGACTATGCCGTGTAGATGATGGCCTAACAGGAGGCTTTAAAATTTTCATTCTAGTGTCCTTCGTTTGGGAGAAAAATGCAAAGGTACAAGACAGCTTTTCCTTGCCAATATCTCTCTTTTGCAAAGAGCTACGCATTGGAAAATTCAGGGCTATGCCGTGTAGATGATGGCCTAACAGGAGGCTTTAAAATTTTCTTTCTAGTGTCCTTCGTTTGGGAGAAAAATGCAAAGGTACAAGAAAGCTTTTCCTTGCCAATATCTCTCTTTTGCAAAGAGCTACGCATTGGAAAATTCAGGGCTATGCCGTGTAGATGAAGCCCTAACAGGAGGCTTTAAAATTTTCTTTCTAGTGTCCTTCGTTTGGGAGAAAAATGCAAAGGTACAAGACAGCTTTTCCTTGCCAATATCTCTCTTTTGCAAAGAGCTACGCATTGGAAAATTCAGGGCTATGCCGTGTAGATGATGGCCTAACAGGAGGCTTTAAAATTTTCTTTCTTGTGTCCTTCGTTTGGGAGAAAAATGCAAAGGTACAAGACAGCTTTTCCTTGCCAATATCTCTCTTTTGCAAAGAGCTACGCATTGGAAAATTCAGAGCTATACCGTGTAGATGTAGCCCTAACAGGAGGCTTTAAAATTTTAATTCTAGTGTCCTTCGTTTGGGAGAAAAATGCAAAGGTACAAGACAGCTTTTCCTTGCCAATATCTCTCTTTTGCAAAGAGCTGCGCATTGGAAAATTCAGGACTATGCCGTGTAGATGATGGCCTAACAGGAGGCTTTAAAATTTTCATTCTAGTGTCCTTCGTTTGGGAGAAAAATGCAAAGG
Source organism: Pseudophryne corroboree (assembly GCF_028390025.1). Lineage (NCBI taxonomy): Eukaryota > Metazoa > Chordata > Amphibia > Anura > Myobatrachidae > Pseudophryne > Pseudophryne corroboree. The sequence continues at coordinate 9,161 of NW_026967742.1, forward strand.
TACAAGACAGCTTTTCCTTGCCAATATCTCTCTTTTGCAAAGAGCTACGCATTGGAAAATTCAGGGCTATGCCGTGTAGATGATGGCCTAACAGGAGGCTTTAAAATTTTCTTTCTAGTGTCCTTCGTTTGGGAGAAAAATGCAAAGGTACAAGAAAGCTTTTCCTTGCCAATATCTCTCTTTTGCAAAGAGCTACGCATTGGAAAATTCAGGGCTATGCCGTGTAGATGAAGCCCTAACAGGAGGCTTTAAAATTTTCTTTCTAGTGTCCTTCGTTTGGGAGAAAAATGCAAAGGTACAAAACAGCTTTTCCTTGCCAATATCTCTCTTTTGCAAAGAGCTACGCATTGGAAAATTCAGGGCTATGCCGTGTAGATGAAGCCCTAACAGGAGGCTTTAAAATTTTCTTTCTAGTGTCCTTCGTTTGGGAGAAAAATGCAAAGGTACAAGACAGCTTTTCCTTGCCAATATCTCTCTTTTGCAAAGAGCTACGCATTGGAAAATTCAGGGCTATGCCGTGTAGATGATGGCCTAACAGGAGGCTTTAAAATTTTCTTTCTAGTGTCCTTCGTTTGGGAGAAAAATGCAAAGGTACAAGACAGCTTTTCCTTGCCAATATCTCTCTTTTGCAAAGAGCTACGCATTGGAAAATTCAGAGCTATACCGTATAGATGAAGCCCTAACAGGAGGCTTTAAAATTTTCATTCTAGTGTCCTTCGTTTGGGAGAAAAATGCAAAGGTACAAGACAGCTTTTCCTTGCCAATATCTCTCTTTTGCAAAGAGCTACGCATTGGAAAATTCAGGGCTATGCCGTGTAGATGATGGCCTAACAGGAAGCTTTAAAATTTTCTTTCTAGTGTCCTTCGTTTGGGAGAAAAATGCAAAGGTACAAGACAGCTTTTCCTTGCCAATATCTCTCTTTTGCAAAGAGCTACGCATTGGAAAATTCAGAGCTATACCGTGTAGATGAAGCCCTAACAGGAGGCTTTAAAATTTTCATTCTAGTGTCCTTCGTTTGGGAGAAAAATGCAAAGGTAGAAGACAGCTTTTCCTTGCCAATATCTCTATTTTGCAAAGAGCTGCGCATTGGAAAATTCAGGACTATGCCGTGTAGATGATGGCCTAACAGGAGGCTTTAAAATTTTCATTCTAGTGTCCTTCGTTTGGGAGAAAAATGCAAAGGTACAAGACAGCTTTTCCTTGCCAATATCTCTCTTTTGCAAAGAGCTACGCATTGGAAAATTCAGGGCTATGCCGTGTAGATGATGGCCTAACAGGAGGCTTTAAAATTTTCTTTCTAGTGTCCTTCGTTTGGGTGAAAAATGCAAAGGTACAAGAAAGCTTTTCCTTGCCAATATCTCTCTTTTGCAAAGAGCTACGCATTGGAAAATTCAGGGCTATGCCGTGTAGATGAAGCCCTAACAGGAGGCTTTAAAATTTTCTTTCTAGTGTCCTTCGTTTGGGAGAAAAATGCAAAGGTACAAAACAGCTTTTCCTTGCCAATATCTCTCTTTTGCAAAGAGCTACGCATTGGAAAATTCAGGGCTATGCCGTGTAGATGAAGCCCTAACAGGAGGCTTTAATATTTTCTTTCTAGTGTCCTTCGTTTGGGAGAAAAATGCAAAGGTACAAGACAGCTTTTCCTTGCCAATATCTCTCTTTTGCAAAGAGCTACGCATTGGAAAATTCAGGGCTATGCCGTGTAGATGATGGCCTAACAGGAGGCTTTAAAATTTTCTTTCTAGTGTCCTTCGTTTGGGAGAAAAATGCAAAGGTACAAGACAGGTTTTCCTTGCCAATATCTCTCTTTTGCAAAGAGCTTCGCATTGGAAAATTCAGGGCTATGCCGTGTAGATGATGGCCTAACAGGAGGCTTTAAAATTTTCTTTCTAGTGTCCTTCGTTTGGGTGAAAAATGCAAAGGTACAAGAAAGCTTTTCCTTGCCAATATCTCTCTTTTGCAAAGAGCTACGCATTGGAAAATTCAGGGCTATGCCGTGTAGATGAAGCCCTAACAGGAGGCTTTAAAATTTTCTTTCTAGTGTCCTTCGTTTGGGAGAAAAATGCAAAGGTACAAAACAGCTTTTCCTTGCCAATATCTCTCTTTTGCAAAGAGCTACGCATTGGAAAATTCAGGGCTATGCCGTGTAGATGAAGCCCTAACAGGAGGCTTTAATATTTTCTTTCTAGTGTCCTTCGTTTGGGAGAAAAATGCAAAGGTACAAGACAGCTTTTCCTTGCCAATATCTCTCTTTTGCAAAGAGCTACGCATTGGAAAATTCAGGGCTATGCCGTGTAGATGATGGCCTAACAGGAGGCTTTAAAATTTTCTTTCTAGTGTCCTTCGTTTGGGAGAAAAATGCAAAGGTACAAGACAGCTTTTCCTTGCCAATATCTCTCTTTTGCAAAGAGCTACGCATTGGAAAATTCAGAGCTATACCGTATAGATGAAGCCCTAACAGGAGGCTTTAAAATTTTCATTCTAGTGTCCTTCGTTTGGGAGAAAAATGCAAAGGTACAAGACAGCTTTTCCTTGCCAATATCTCTCTTTTGCAAAGAGCTACGCATTGGAAAATTCAGGGCTATGCCGTGTAGATGATGGCCTAACAGGAAGCTTTAAAATTTTCTTTCTAGTGTCCTTCGTTTGGGAGAAAAATGCAAAGGTACAAGACAGCTTTTCCTTGCCAATATCTCTCTTTTGCAAAGAGCTACGCATTGGAAAATTCAGGGCTATGCCGTGTAGATGATGGCCTAACAGGAGGCTTTAAAATTTTCTTTCTAGTGTCCTTCGTTTGGGAGAAAAATGCAAAGGTACAAGACAGCTTTTCCTTGCCAATATCTCTCTTTTGCAAAGAGCTACGCATTGGAAAATTCAGAGCTATACCGTGTAGATATAGCCCTAACAGGAGGCTTTAAAATTTTAATTCTAGTGTCCTTCGTTTGGGAGAAAAATGCAAAGGTACAAGACAGCTTTTCCTTGCCAATATCTCTCTTTTGCAAAGAGCTGCGCATTGGAAAATTCAGGACTATGCCGTGTAGATGATGGCCTAACAGGAGGCTTTAAAATTTTCATTCTAGTGTCCTTCGTTTGGGAGAAAAATGCAAAGGTACAAGACAGCTTTTCCTTGCCAATATCTCTCTTTTGCAAAGAGCTACGCATTGGAAAATTCAGGGCTATGCCGTGTAGATGATGGCCTAACAGGAGGCTTTAAAATTTTCTTTCTAGTGTCCTTCGTTTGGGAGAAAAATGCAAAGGTACAAGAAAGCTTTTCCTTGCCAATATCTCTCTTTTGCAAAGAGCTACGCATTGGAAAATTCAGGGCTATGCCGTGTAGATGAAGCCCTAACAGGAGGCTTTAAAATTTTCTTTCTAGTGTCCTTCGTTTGGGAGAAAAATGCAAAGGTACAAGACAGCTTTTCCTTGCCAATATCTCTCTTTTGCAAAGAGCTACGCATTGGAAAATTCAGGGCTATGCCGTGTAGATGATGGCCTAACAGGAGGCTTTAAAATTTTCTTTCTAGTGTCCTTCGTTTGGGAGAAAAATGCAAAGGTACAAGACAGCTTTTCCTTGCCAATATCTCTCTTTTGCAAAGAGCTACGCATTGGAAAATTCAGAGCTATACCGTATAGATGAAGCCCTAACAGGAGGCTTTAAAATTTTCATTCTAGTGTCCTTCGTTTGGGAGAAAAATGCAAAGGTACAAGACAGCTTTTCCTTGCCAATATCTCTCTTTTGCAAAGAGCTACGCATTGGAAAATTCAGGGCTATGCCGTGTAGATGATGGCCTAACAGGAGGCTTTAAAATTTTCTTTCTAGTGTCCTTCGTTTGGGAGAAAAATGCAAAGGTACAAGACAGCTTTTCCTTGCCAATATCTCTCTTTTGCAAAGAGCTACGCATTGGAAAATTCAGAGCTATACCGTATAGATGAAGCCCTAACAGGAGGCTTTAAAATTTTCATTCTAGTGTCCTTCGTTTGGGAGAAAAATGCAAAGGTACAAGACAGCTTTTCCTTGCCAATATCTCTCTTTTGCAAAGAGCTACGCATTGGAAAATTCAGGGCTATGCCGTGTAGATGATGGCCTAACAGGAAGCTTTAAAATTTTCTTTCTAGTGTCCTTCGTTTGGGAGAAAAATGCAAAGGTACAAAACAGCTTTTCCTTGCCAATATCTCTCTTTTGCAAAGAGCTACGCATTGGAAAATTCAGGGCTATGCCGTGTAGATGAAGCCCTAACAGGAGGCTTTAAAATTTTCTTTCTAGTGTCCTTCGTTTGGGAGAAAAATGCAAAGGTACAAGACAGCTTTTCCTTGCCAATATCTCTCTTTTGCAAAGAGCTACGCATTGGAAAATTCAGGGCTATGCCGTGTAGATGATGGCCTAACAGGAGGCTTTAAAATTTTCTTTCTAGTGTCCTTCGTTTGGGAGAAAAATGCAAAGGTACAAGACAGCTTTTCCTTGCCAATATCTCTCTTTTGCAAAGAGCTACGCATTGGAAAATTCAGAGCTATACCGTATAGATGAAGCCCTAACAGGAGGCTTTAAAATTTTCATTCTAGTGTCCTTCGTTTGGGAGAAAAATGCAAAGGTACAAGACAGCTTTTCCTTGCCAATATCTCTCTTTTGCAAAGAGCTACGCATTGGAAAATTCAGGGCTATGCCGTGTAGATGATGGCCTAACAGGAAGCTTTAAAATTTTCTTTCTAGTGTCCTTCGTTTGGGAGAAAAATGCAAAGGTACAAGACAGCTTTTCCTTGCCAATATCTCTCTTTTGCAAAGAGCTACGCATTGGAAAATTCAGGGCTATGCCGTGTAGATGATGGCCTAACAGGAGGCTTTAAAATTTTCATTCTAGTGTCCTTCGTTTGGGAGAAAAATGCAAAGGTACAAGACAGCTTTTCCTTGCCAATATCTCTCTTTTGCAAAGAGCTACGCATTGGAAAATTCAGGGCTATGCCGTGTAGATGATGGCCTAACAGGAGGCTTTAAAATTTTCTTTCTAGTGTCCTTCGTTTGGGTGAAAAATGCAAAGGTACAAGAAAGCTTTTCCTTGCCAATATCTCTCTTTTGCAAAGAGCTACGCATTGGAAAATTCAGGGCTATGCCGTGTAGATGAAGCCCTAACAGGAGGCTTTAAAATTTTCTTTCTAGTGTCCTTCGTTTGGGAGAAAAATGCAAAGGTACAAAACAGCTTTTCCTTGCCAATATCTCTCTTTTGCAAAGAGCTACGCATTGGAAAATTCAGGGCTATGCCGTGTAGATGAAGCCCTAACAGGAGGCTTTAATATTTTCTTTCTAGTGTCCTTAGTTTGGGAGAAAAATGCAAAGGTACAAGACAGCTTTTCCTTGCCAATATCTCTCTTTTGCAAAGAGCTACGCATTGGAAAATTCAGGGCTATGCCGTGTAGATGATGGCCTAACAGGAGGCTTTAAAATTTTCTTTCTAGTGTCCTTCGTTTGGGAGAAAAATGCAAAGGTACAAGACAGCTTTTCCTTGCCAATATCTCTCTTTTGCAAAGAGCTACGCATTGGAAAATTCAGAGCTATACCGTATAGATGAAGCCCTAACAGGAGGCTTTAAAATTTTCATTCTAGTGTCCTTCGTTTGGGAGAAAAATGCAAAGGTACAAGACAGCTTTTCCTTGCCAATATCTCTCTTTTGCAAAGAGCTACGCATTGGAAAATTCAGGGCTATGCCGTGTAGATGATGGCCTAACAGGAAGCTTTAAAATTTTCTTTCTAGTGTCCTTCGTTTGGGAGAAAAATGCAAAGGTACAAGACAGCTTTTCCTTGCCAATATCTCTCTTTTGCAAAGAGCTACGCATTGGAAAATTCAGGGCTATGCCGTGTAGATGATGGCCTAACAGGAGGCTTTAAAATTTTCTTTCTAGTGTCCTTCGTTTGGGAGAAAAATGCAAAGGTACAAGACAGCTTTTCCTTGCCAATATCTCTCTTTTGCAAAGAGCTACGCATTGGAAAATTCAGAGCTATACCGTGTAGATGAAGCCCTAACAGGAGGCTTTAAAATTTTCATTCTAGTGTCCTTCGTTTGGGAGAAAAATGCAAAGGTACAAGACAGCTTTTCCTTGCCAATATCTCTCTTTTGCAAAGAGCTGCGCATTGGAAAATTCAGGGCTATGCCGTGTAGATGATGGCCTAACAGGAGTCTTTAAAATTTTCTTTCTAGTGTCCTTCGTTTGGGAGAAAAATGCAAAGGTACAAGACAGCTTTTCCTTGCCAATATCTCTCTTTTGCAAAGAGCTGCGCATTGGAAAATTCAGAGCTATACCGTGTAGATGTAGCCCTAACAGGAGGCTTTAAAATTTTAATTCTAGTGTCCTTCGTTTGGGAGAAAAATGCAAAGGTACAAGACAGCTTTTCCTTGCCAATATCTCTCTTTTGCAAAGAGTACGCATTGGAAAATTCAGGGCTATGCCGTGTAGATGAAGCCCTAACAGGAGGCTTTAAAATTTTCTTTCTAGTGTCCTTCGTTTGGGAGAAAAATGCAAAGGTACAAGACAGCTTTTCCTTGCCAATATCTCTCTTTTGCAAAGAGCTAGGCATTGGAAAATTCAGGGCTATGCCGTGTAGATGATGGCCTAACAGGAGGCTTTAAAATTTTCTTTCTAGTGTCCTTCGTTTGGGAGAAAATGCAAAGGTACAAGACAGCTTTTCCTTGCCAATATCTCTCTTTTGCAAAGAGCTACGCATTGGAAAATTCAGAGCTATACCGTATAGATGAAGCCCTAACAGGAGGCTTTAAAATTTTCATTCTAGTGTCCTTCGTTTGGGAGAAAAATGCAAAGGTACAAGACAGCTTTTCCTTGCCAATATCTCTCTTTTGCAAAGAGCTACGCATTGGAAAATTCAGGGCTATGCCGTGTAGATGATGGCCTAACAGGAGGCTTTAAAATTTTCTTTCTAGTGTCCTTCGTTTGGGAGAAAAATGCAAAAGTACAAGACAGCTTTTCCTTGCCAATATCTCTCTTTTGCAAAGAGCTACGCATTGGAAAATTCAGGGCTATGCCGTGTAGATGATGGCCTAACAGGAGGCTTTAAAATTTTCTTTCTAGTGTCCTTCGTTTGGGAGAAAAATGCAAAGGTACAAGACAGCTTTTCCTTGCCAATATCTCTCTTTTGCAAAGAGCTACGCATTGGAAAATTCAGAGCTATACCGTGTAGATGAAGCCCTAACAGGAGGCTTTAAAATTTTCATTCTAGTGTCCTTCGTGTGGGAGAAAAATGCAAAGGTACAAGACAGCTTTTCCTTGCCAATATCTCTCTTTTGCAAAGAGCTGCGCATTGGAAAATTCAGGGCTATGCCGTGTAGATGATGGCCTAACAGGAGTCTTTAAAATTTTCTTTCTAGTGTCCTTCGTTTGGGAGAAAAATGCAAAGGTACAAGACAGCTTTTCCTTGCCAATATCTCTCTTTTGCAAAGAGCTGCGCATTGGAAAATTCAGAGCTATACCGTGTAGATGTAGCCCTAACAGGAGGCTTTAACATTTTACTTCTAGTGTCCTTCGTTTGGGAGAAAAATGCAAAGGTACAAGACAGCTTTTCCTTGCCAATATCTCTCTTTTGCAAAGAGCTACGCATTGGAAAATTCAGGGCTATGCCGTGTAGATGATGGCCTAACAGGAAGCTTTAAAATTTTCTTTCTAGTGTCCTTCGTTTGGGAGAAAAATGCAAAGGTACAAGACAGCTTTTCCTTGCCAATATCTCTCTTTTGCAAAGAGCTACGCATTGGAAAATTCAGGGCTATGCCGTGTAGATGATGGCCTAACAGGAGGCTTTAAAATTTTCTTTCTAGTGTCCTTCGTTTGGGAGAAAAATGCAAAGGTACAAGACAGCTTTTCCTTGCCAATATCTCTCTTTTGCAAAGAGCTACGCATTGGAAAATTCAGAGCTATACCGTGTAGATGTAGCCCTAACAGGAGGCTTTAAAATTTTAATTCTAGTGTCCTTCGTTTGGGAGAAAAATGCAAAGGTACAAGACAGCTTTTCCTTGCCAATATCTCTCTTTTGCAAAGAGCTACGCATTGGAAAATTCAGAGCTATACCGTGTAGATGTAGCCCTAACAGGAGGCTTTAACATTTTACTTCTAGTGTCCTTCGTTTGGGAGAAAAATGCAAAGGTACAAGACAGCTTTTCCTTGCCAATATCTCTCTTTTGCAAAGAGCTACGCATTGGAAAATTCAGGGCTATGCCGTGTAGATGATGGCCTAACAGGAAGCTTTAATATTTTCTTTCTAGTGTCCTTAGTTTGGGAGAAAAATGCAAAGGTACAAGACAGCTTTTCCTTGCCAATATCTCTCTTTTGCAAAGAGCTACGCATTGGAAAATTCAGGGCTATGCCGTGTAGATGATGGCCTAACAGGAGGCTTTAAAATTTTCTTTCTAGTGTCCTTCGTTTGGGAGAAAAATGCAAAGGTACAAGACAGCTTTTCCTTGCCAATATCTCTCTTTTGCAAAGAGCTACGCATTGGAAAATTCAGAGCTATACCGTATAGATGAAGCCCTAACAGGAGGCTTTAAAATTTTCATTCTAGTGTCCTTCGTTTGGGAGAAAAATGCAAAGGTACAAGACAGCTTTTCCTTGCCAATATCTCTCTTTTGCAAAGAGCTACGCATTGGAAAATTCAGGGCTATGCCGTGTAGATGATGGCCTAACAGGAAGCTTTAAAATTTTCTTTCTAGTGTCCTTCGTTTGGGAGAAAAATGCAAAGGTACAAGACAGCTTTTCCTTGCCAATATCTCTCTTTTGCAAAGAGCTACGCATTGGAAAATTCAGGGCTATGCCGTGTAGATGATGGCCTAACAGGAGGCTTTAAAATTTTCTTTCTAGTGTCCTTCGTTTGGGAGAAAAATGCAAAGGTACAAGACAGCTTTTCCTTGCCAATATCTCTCTTTTGCAAAGAGCTACGCATTGGAAAATTCAGAGCTATACCGTGTAGATGTAGCCCTAACAGGAGGCTTTAAAATTTTAATTCTAGTGTCCTTCGTTTGGGAGAAAAATGCAAAGGTACAAGACAGCTTTTCCTTGCCAATATCTCTCTTTTGCAAAGAGCTACGCATTGGAAAATTCAGAGCTATACCGTGTAGATGTAGCCCTAACAGGAGGCTTTAACATTTTACTTCTAGTGTCCTTCGTTTGGGAGAAAAATGCAAAGGTACAAGACAGCTTTTCCTTGCCAATATCTCTCTTTTGCAAAGAGCTACGCATTGGAAAATTCAGGGCTATGCCGTGTAGATGATGGCCTAACAGGAAGCTTTAATATTTTCTTTCTAGTGTCCTTAGTTTGGGAGAAAAATGCAAAGGTACAAGACAGCTTTTCCTTGCCAATATCTCTCTTTTGCAAAGAGCTACGCATTGGAAAATTCAGGGCTATGCCGTGTAGATGATGGCCTAACAGGAAGCTTTAATATTTTCTTTCTAGTGTCCTTAGTTTGGGAGAAAAATGCAAAGGTACAAGACAGCTTTTCCTTGCCAATATCTCTCTTTTGCAAAGAGCTACGCATTGGAAAATTCAGGGCTATGCCGTGTAGATGATGGCCTAACAGGAGGCTTTAAAATTTTCTTTCTAGTGTCCTTCGTTTGGGAGAAAAATGCAAAGGTACAAGACAGCTTTTCCTTGCCAATATCTCTCTTTTGCAAAGAGCTACGCATTGGAAAATTCAGAGCTATACCGTATAGATGAAGCCCTAACAGGAGGCTTTCTAGTGTCCTTCGTTTGGGAGAAAAATGCAAAGGTACAAGACAGCTTTTCCTTGCCAATATCTCTCTTTTGCAAAGAGCTACGCATTGGAAAATTCAGGGCTATGCCGTGTAGATGATGGCCTAACAGGAGGCTTTAAAATTTTCTTTCTAGTGTCCTTCGTTTGGGAGAAAAATGCAAAGGTACAAGACAGCTTTTCCTTGCCAATATCTCTCTTTTGCAAAGAGCTACGCATTGGAAAATTCAGAGCTATACCGTATAGATGAAGCCCTAACAGGAGGCTTTAAAATTTTCATTCTAGTGTCCTTCGTTTGGGAGAAAAATGCAAAGGTACAAGACAGCTTTTCCTTGCCAATATCTCTCTTTTGCAAAGAGCTACGCATTGGAAAATTCAGGGCTATGCCGTGTAGATGATGGCCTAACAGGAAGCTTTAAAATTTTCTTTCTAGTGTCCTTCGTTTGGGAGAAAAATGCAAAGGTACAAGACAGCTTTTCCTTGCCAATATCTCTCTTTTGCAAAGAGCTACGCATTGGAAAATTCAGGGCTATGCCGTGTAGATGATGGCCTAACAGGAGGCTTTAAAATTTTCTTTCTAGTGTCCTTCGTTTGGGAGAAAAATGCAAAGGTACAAGACAGCTTTTCCTTGCCAATATCTCTCTTTTGCAAAGAGCTACGCATTGGAAAATTCAGAGCTATACCGTGTAGATGAAGCCCTAACAGGAGGCTTTAAAATTTTCATTCTAGTGTCCTTCGTTTGGGAGAAAAATGCAAAGGTACAAGACAGCTTTTCCTTGCCAATATCTCTATTTTGCAAAGAGCTGCGCATTGGAAAATTCAGGACTATGCCGTGTAGATGATGGCCTAACAGGAGGCTTTAAAATTTTCATTCTAGTGTCCTTCGTTTGGGAGAAAAATGCAAAGGTACAAGACAGCTTTTCCTTGCCAATATCTCTCTTTTGCAAAGAGCTACGCATTGGAAAATTCAGGGCTATGCCGTGTAGATGATGGCCTAACAGGAGGCTTTAAAATTTTCTTTCTAGTGTCCTTCGTTTGGGTGAAAAATGCAAAGGTACAAGAAAGCTTTTCCTTGCCAATATCTCTCTTTTGCAAAGAGCTACGCATTGGAAAATTCAGGGCTATGCCGTGTAGATGAAGCCCTAACAGGAGGCTTTAAAATTTTCTTTCTAGTGTCCTTCGTTTGGGAGAAAAATGCAAAGGTACAAAACAGCTTTTCCTTGCCAATATCTCTCTTTTGCAAAGAGCTACGCATTGGAAAATTCAGGGCTATGCCGTGTAGATGAAGCCCTAACAGGAGGCTTTAATATTTTCTTTCTAGTGTCCTTCGTTTGGGAGAAAAATGCAAAGGTACAAGACAGCTTTTCCTTGCCAATATCTCTCTTTTGCAAAGAGCTACGCATTGGAAAATTCAGGGCTATGCCATGTAGATGATGGCCTAACAGGAGGCTTTAAAATTTTCTTTCTAGTGTCCTTCGTTTGGGAGAAAAATGCAAAGGTACAAGACAGCTTTTCCTTGCCAATATCTCTCTTTTGCAAAGAGCTACGCATTGGAAAATTCAGAGCTATACCGTATAGATGAAGCCCTAACAGGAGGCTTTAAAATTTTCATTCTAGTGTCCTTCGTTTGGGAGAAAAATGCAAAGGTACAAGACAGCTTTTCCTTCCCAATATCTCTCTTTTGCAAAGAGCTACGCATTGGAAAATTCAGGGCTATGCCGTGTAGATGATGGCCTAACAGGAAGCTTTAAAATTTTCTTTCTAGTGTCCTTCGTTTGGGAGAAAAATGCAAAGGTACAAGACAGCTTTTCCTTGCCAATATCTCTCTTTTGCAAAGAGCTACGCATTGGAAAATTCAGGGCTATGCCGTGTAGATGATGGCCTAACAGGAGGCTTTAAAATTTTCTTTCTAGTGTCCTTCGTTTGGGAGAAAAATGCAAAGGTACAAGACAGCTTTTCCTTGCCAATATCTCTCTTTTGCAAAGAGCTACGCATTGGAAAATTCAGAGCTATACCGTGTAGATGAAGCCCTAACAGGAGGCTTTAAAATTTTCATTCTAGTGTCCTTCGTTTGGGAGAAAAATGCAAAGGTACAAGACAGCTTTTCCTTGCCAATATCTCTCTTTTGCAAAGAGCTGCGCATTGGAAAATTCAGGGCTATGCCGTGTAGATGATGGCCTAACAGGAGTCTTTAAAATTTTCTTTCTAGTGTCCTTCGTTTGGGAGAAAAATGCAAAGGTACAAGACAGCTTTTCCTTGCCAATATCTCTCTTTTGCAAAGAGCTGCGCATTGGAAAATTCAGAGCTATACCGTGTAGATGTAGCCCTAACAGGAGGCTTTAAAATTTTAATTCTAGTGTCCTTCGTTTGGGAGAAAAATGCAAAGGTACAAGACAGCTTTTCCTTGCCAATATCTCTCTTTTGCAAAGAGTACGCATTGGAAAATTCAGGGCTATGCCGTGTAGATGAAGCCCTAACAGGAGGCTTTAAAATTTTCTTTCTAGTGTCCTTCGTTTGGGAGAAAAATGCAAAGGTACAAGACAGCTTTTCCTTGCCAATATCTCTCTTTTGCAAAGAGCTAGGCATTGGAAAATTCAGGGCTATGCCGTGTAGATGATGGCCTAACAGGAGGCTTTAAAATTTTCTTTCTAGTGTCCTTCGTTTGGGAGAAAATGCAAAGGTACAAGACAGCTTTTCCTTGCCAATATCTCTCTTTTGCAAAGAGCTACGCATTGGAAAATTCAGAGCTATACCGTATAGATGAAGCCCTAACAGGAGGCTTTAAAATTTTCATTCTAGTGTCCTTCGTTTGGGAGAAAAATGCAAAGGTACAAGACAGCTTTTCCTTGCCAATATCTCTCTTTTGCAAAGAGCTACGCATTGGAAAATTCAGGGCTATGCCGTGTAGATGATGGCCTAACAGGAGGCTTTAAAATTTTCTTTCTAGTGTCCTTCGTTTGGGAGAAAAATGCAAAAGTACAAGACAGCTTTTCCTTGCCAATATCTCTCTTTTGCAAAGAGCTACGCATTGGAAAATTCAGGGCTATGCCGTGTAGATGATGGCCTAACAGGAGGCTTTAAAATTTTCATTCTAGTGTCCTTCGTTTGGGAGAAAAATGCAAAGGTACAAGACAGCTTTTCCTTGCCAATATCTCTATTTTGCAAAGAGCTGCGCATTGGAAAATTCAGGACTATGCCGTGTAGATGATGGCCTAACAGGAGGCTTTAAAATTTTCATTCTAGTGTCCTTCGTTTGGGAGAAAAATGCAAAGGTACAAGACAGCTTTTCCTTGCCAATATCTCTCTTTTGCAAAGAGCTACGCATTGGAAAATTCAGGGCTATGCCGTGTAGATGATGGCCTAACAGGAGGCTTTAAAATTTTCTTTCTAGTGTCCTTCGTTTGGGTGAAAAATGCAAAGGTACAAGAAAGCTTTTCCTTGCCAATATCTCTCTTTTGCAAAGAGCTACGCATTGGAAAATTCAGGGCTATGCCGTGTAGATGAAGCCCTAACAGGAGGCTTTAAAATTTTCTTTCTAGTGTCCTTCGTTTGGGAGAAAAATGCAAAGGTACAAAACAGCTTTTCCTTGCCAATATCTCTCTTTTGCAAAGAGCTACGCATTGGAAAATTCAGGGCTATGCCGTGTAGATGAAGCCCTAACAGGAGGCTTTAAAATTTTCTTTCTAGTGTCCTTCGTTTGGGAGAAAAATGCAAAGGTACAAGACAGCTTTTCCTTGCCAATATCTCTCTTTTGCAAAGAGCTAGGCATTGGAAAATTCAGGGCTATGCCGTGTAGATGATGGCCTAACAGGAGGCTTTAAAATTTTCTTTCTAGTGTCCTTCGTTTGGGAGAAAATGCAAAGGTACAAGACAGCTTTTCCTTGCCAATATCTCTCTTTTGCAAAGAGCTACGCATTGGAAAATTCAGAGCTATACCGTATAGATGAAGCCCTAACAGGAGGCTTTAAAATTTTCATTCTAGTGTCCTTCGTTTGGGAGAAAAATGCAAAGGTACAAGACAGCTTTTCCTTGCCAATATCTCTCTTTTGCAAAGAGCTACGCATTGGAAAATTCAGGGCTATGCCGTGTAGATGATGGCCTAACAGGAGGCTTTAAAATTTTCTTTCTAGTGTCCTTCGTTTGGGAGAAAAATGCAAAAGTACAAGACAGCTTTTCCTTGCCAATATCTCTCTTTTGCAAAGAGCTACGCATTGGAAAATTCAGGGCTATGCCGTGTAGATGATGGCCTAACAGGAGGCTTTAAAATTTTCATTCTAGTGTCCTTCGTTTGGGAGAAAAATGCAAAGGTACAAGACAGCTTTTCCTTGCCAATATCTCTATTTTGCAAAGAGCTGCGCATTGGAAAATTCAGGACTATGCCGTGTAGATGATGGCCTAACAGGAGGCTTTAAAATTTTCATTCTAGTGTCCTTCGTTTGGGAGAAAAATGCAAAGGTACAAGACAGCTTTTCCTTGCCAATATCTCTCTTTTGCAAAGAGCTACGCATTGGAAAATTCAGGGCTATGCCGTGTAGATGATGGCCTAACAGGAGGCTTTAAAATTTTCTTTCTAGTGTCCTTCGTTTGGGTGAAAAATGCAAAGGTACAAGAAAGCTTTTCCTTGCCAATATCTCTCTTTTGCAAAGAGCTACGCATTGGAAAATTCAGGGCTATGCCGTGTAGATGAAGCCCTAACAGGAGGCTTTAAAATTTTCTTTCTAGTGTCCTTCGTTTGGGAGAAAAATGCAAAGGTACAAAACAGCTTTTCCTTGCCAATATCTCTCTTTTGCAAAGAGCTACGCATTGGAAAATTCAGGGCTATGCCGTGTAGATGAAGCCCTAACAGGAGGCTTTAATATTTTCTTTCTAGTGTCCTTCGTTTGGGAGAAAAATGCAAAGGTACAAGACAGCTTTTCCTTGCCAATATCTCTCTTTTGCAAAGAGCTACGCATTGGAAAATTCAGGGCTATGCCATGTAGATGATGGCCTAACAGGAGGCTTTAAAATTTTCTTTCTAGTGTCCTTCGTTTGGGAGAAAAATGCAAAGGTACAAGACAGCTTTTCCTTGCCAATATCTCTCTTTTGCAAAGAGCTACGCATTGGAAAATTCAGAGCTATACCGTATAGATGAAGCCCTAACAGGAGGCTTTAAAATTTTCATTCTAGTGTCCTTCGTTTGGGAGAAAAATGCAAAGGTACAAGACAGCTTTTCCTTCCCAATATCTCTCTTTTGCAAAGAGCTACGCATTGGAAAATTCAGGGCTATGCCGTGTAGATGATGGCCTAACAGGAAGCTTTAAAATTTTCTTTCTAGTGTCCTTCGTTTGGGAGAAAAATGCAAAGGTACAAGACAGCTTTTCCTTGCCAATATCTCTCTTTTGCAAAGAGCTACGCATTGGAAAATTCAGGGCTATGCCGTGTAGATGATGGCCTAACAGGAGGCTTTAAAATTTTCTTTCTAGTGTCCTTCGTTTGGGAGAAAAATGCAAAGGTACAAGACAGCTTTTCCTTGCCAATATCTCTCTTTTGCAAAGAGCTACGCATTGGAAAATTCAGAGCTATACCGTGTAGATGAAGCCCTAACAGGAGGCTTTAAAATTTTCATTCTAGTGTCCTTCGTTTGGGAGAAAAATGCAAAGGTACAAGACAGCTTTTCCTTGCCAATATCTCTCTTTTGCAAAGAGCTGCGCATTGGAAAATTCAGGGCTATGCCGTGTAGATGATGGCCTAACAGGAGTCTTTAAAATTTTCTTTCTAGTGTCCTTCGTTTGGGAGAAAAATGCAAAGGTACAAGACAGCTTTTCCTTGCCAATATCTCTCTTTTGCAAAGAGCTGCGCATTGGAAAATTCAGAGCTATACCGTGTAGATGTAGCCCTAACAGGAGGCTTTAAAATTTTAATTCTAGTGTCCTTCGTTTGGGAGAAAAATGCAAAGGTACAAGACAGCTTTTCCTTGCCAATATCTCTCTTTTGCAAAGAGTACGCATTGGAAAATTCAGGGCTATGCCGTGTAGATGAAGCCCTAACAGGAGGCTTTAAAATTTTCTTTCTAGTGTCCTTCGTTTGGGAGAAAAATGCAAAGGTACAAGACAGCTTTTCCTTGCCAATATCTCTCTTTTGCAAAGAGCTAGGCATTGGAAAATTCAGGGCTATGCCGTGTAGATGATGGCCTAACAGGAGGCTTTAAAATTTTCTTTCTAGTGTCCTTCGTTTGGGAGAAAATGCAAAGGTACAAGACAGCTTTTCCTTGCCAATATCTCTCTTTTGCAAAGAGCTACGCATTGGAAAATTCAGAGCTATACCGTATAGATGAAGCCCTAACAGGAGGCTTTAAAATTTTCATTCTAGTGTCCTTCGTTTGGGAGAAAAATGCAAAGGTACAAGACAGCTTTTCCTTGCCAATATCTCTCTTTTGCAAAGAGCTACGCATTGGAAAATTCAGGGCTATGCCGTGTAGATGATGGCCTAACAGGAGGCTTTAAAATTTTCTTTCTAGTGTCCTTCGTTTGGGAGAAAAATGCAAAAGTACAAGACAGCTTTTCCTTGCCAATATCTCTCTTTTGCAAAGAGCTACGCATTGGAAAATTCAGGGCTATGCCGTGTAGATGATGGCCTAACAGGAGGCTTTAAAATTTTCTTTCTAGTGTCCTTCGTTTGGGAGAAAAATGCAAAGGTACAAGACAGCTTTTCCTTGCCAATATCTCTCTTTTGCAAAGAGCTACGCATTGGAAAATTCAGAGCTATACCGTGTAGATGAAGCCCTAACAGGAGGCTTTAAAATTTTCATTCTAGTGTCCTTCGTTTGGGAGAAAAATGCAAAGGTACAAGACAGCTTTTCCTTGCCAATATCTCTCTTTTGCAAAGAGCTGCGCATTGGAAAATTCAGGGCTATGCCGTGTAGATGATGGCCTAACAGGAGTCTTTAAAATTTTCTTTCTAGTGTCCTTCGTTTGGGAGAAAAATGCAAAGGTACAAGACAGCTTTTCCTTGCCAATATCTCTCTTTTGCAAAGAGCTGCGCATTGGAAAATTCAGAGCTATACCGTGTAGATGTAGCCCTAACAGGAGGCTTTAAAATTTTACTTCTAGTGTCCTTCGTTTGGGAGAAAAATGCAAAGGTACAAGACAGCTTTTCCTTGCCAATATCTCTTTTTTGCAAAGAGTACGCATTGGAAAATTCAGGGCTATGCCGTGTAGATGAAGCCCTAACAGGAGGCTTTAAAATTTTCTTTCTAGTGTCCTTCGTTTGGGAGAAAAATGCAAAGGTACAAGACAGCTTTTCCTTGCCAATATCTCTCTTTTGCAAAGAGCTAGGCATTGGAAAATTCAGGGCTATGCCGTGTAGATGATGGCCTAACAGGAGGCTTTAAAATTTTCTTTCTAGTGTCCTTCGTTTGGGAGAAAAATGCAAAGGTACAAGACAGCTTTTCCTTGCCAATATCTCTCTTTTGCAAAGAGCTACGCATTGGAAAATTCAGAGCTATACCGTGTAGATGAAGCCCTAACAGGAGGCTTTAAAATTTTCATTCTAGTGTCCTTCGTTTGGGAGAAAAATGCAAAGGTACAAGACAGCTTTTCCTTGCCAATATCTCTCTTTTGCAAAGAGCTGCGCATTGGAAAATTCAGGGCTATGCCGTGTAGATGATGGCCTAACAGGAGTCTTTAAAATTTTCTTTCTAGTGTCCTTCGTTTGGGAGAAAAATGCAAAGGTACAAGACAGCTTTTCCTTGCCAATATCTCTCTTTTGCAAAGAGCTGCGCATTGGAAAATTCAGAGCTATACCGTGTAGATGTAGCCCTAACAGGAGGCTTTAAAATTTTAATTCTAGTGTCCTTCGTTTGGGAGAAAAATGCAAAGGTACAAGACAGCTTTTCCTTGCCAATATCTCTCTTTTGCAAAGAGTACGCATTGGAAAATTCAGAGCTATACCGTGTAGATGAAGCCCTAACAGGAGGCTTTAAAATTTTCATTCTAGTGTCCTTCGTTTGGGAGAAAAATGCAAAGGTACAAGACAGCTTTTCCTTGCCAATATCTCACTTTTGCAAAGAGCTGCGCATTGGAAAATTCAGGGCTATGCCGTGTAGATGATGGCCTAACAGGAGGCTTTAGAATTTTCATTCTAGTGTCCTTCGTTTGGGAGAAAAATGCAAAGGTACAAGACAGCTTTTCCTTGCCAATATCTCTCTTTTGCAAAGTGCTACGCATTGGAAAATTCAGAGCTATACCGTGTAGATGAAGCCCTAACAGGAGGCTTTAAAATTTTCATTCTAGTGTCCTTCATTTGGGAGAAAAATGCAAAGGTACAAGACAGCTTTTCCTTGCCAATATCTCTCTTTTGCAAAGAGCTGCGCATTGGAAAATTCAGGGCTATGCCGTGTAGATGATGGCCTAACAGGAGGCTTTAAAATTTTCTTTCTAGTGTCCTTCGTTTGGGAGAAAAATGCAAAGGTACAAGACAGCTTTTTCTTGCCAATATCTCTCTTTTGCAAAGAGCTGCGCATTGGAAAATGCAGGGCTATGCCGTGTAGATGATGGCCTAACAGGAGGCTTTAATATTTTCTTTCTAGTGTCCTTCGTTTGGGAGAAAAATGCAAAGGTACAAGACAGCTTTTCCTTGCCAATATCTCTCTTTTGCAAAGAGCTACGCATTGGAAAATTCAGAGCTATACCGTGTAGATGAAGCCCTAACAGGAGGCTTTAAAATTTTCATTCTAGTGTCCTTCGTTTGGGAGAAAAATGCAAAGGTACAAGACAGCTTTTCCTTGCCAATATCGTTCTTTTGCAAGAGCTGCGCATTGGAAAATTCAGGGCTATGCCGTGTAGATGATGGCCTAACAGGAGTCTTTAAAATTTTCTTTCTAGTGTCCTTCGTTTGGGAGAAAAATGCAAAGGTACAAGACAGCTTTTCCTTGCCAATATCTCTCTTTTGCAAAGAGCTGCGCATTGGAAAATTCAGAGCTATACCGTGTAGATGTAGCCCTAACAGGAGGCTTTAAAATTTTACTTCTAGTGTCCTTCGTTTGGGAGAAAAATGCAAAGGTACAAGACAGCTTTTCCTTGCCAATATCTCTTTTTTGCAAAGAGTACGCATTGGAAAATTCAGGGCTATGCCGTGTAGATGAAGCCCTAACAGGAGGCTTTAAAATTTTCTTTCTAGTGTCCTTCGTTTGGGAGAAAAATGCAAAGGTACAAGACAGCTTTTCCTTGCCAATATCTCTCTTTTGCAAAGAGCTAGGCATTGGAAAATTCAGGGCTATGCCGTGTAGATGATGGCCTAACAGGAGGCTTTAAAATTTTCTTTCTAGTGTCCTTCGTTTGGGAGAAAAATGCAAAGGTACAAGACAGCTTTTCCTTGCCAATATCTCTCTTTTGCAAAGAGCTGCGCATTGGAAAATTCAGGGCTATGCCGTGTAGATGATGGCCTAACAGGAGTCTTTAAAATTTTCTTTCTAGTGTCCTTCGTTTGGGAGAAAAATGCAAAGGTACAAGACAGCTTTTCCTTGCCAATATCTCTCTTTTGCAAAGAGCTGCGCATTGGAAAATTCAGAGCTATACCGTGTAGATGTAGCCCTAACAGGAGGCTTTAAAATTTTAATTCTAGTGTCCTTCGTTTGGGAGAAAAATGCAAAGGTACAAGACAGCTTTTCCTTGCCAATATCTCTCTTTTGCAAAGAGTACGCATTGGAAAATTCAGAGCTATACCGTGTAGATGAAGCCCTAACAGGAGGCTTTAAAATTTTCATTCTAGTGTCCTTCGTTTGGGAGAAAAATGCAAAGGTACAAGACAGCTTTTCCTTGCCAATATCTCACTTTTGCAAAGAGCTGCGCATTGGAAAATTCAGGGCTATGCCGTGTAGATGATGGCCTAACAGGAGGCTTTAGAATTTTCATTCTAGTGTCCTTCGTTTGGGAGAAAAATGCAAAGGTACAAGACAGCTTTTCCTTGCCAATATCTCTCTTTTGCAAAGAGCTACGCATTGGAAAATTCAGAGCTATACCGTGTAGATGAAGCCCTAACAGGAGGCTTTAAAATTTTCATTCTAGTGTCCTTCATTTGGGAGAAAAATGCAAAGGTACAAGACAGCTTTTCCTTGCCAATATCTCTCTTTTGCAAAGAGCTGCGCATTGGAAAATTCAGGGCTATGCCGTGTAGATGATGGCCTAACAGGAGGCTTTAAAATTTTCTTTCTAGTGTCCTTCGTTTGGGAGAAAAATGCAAAGGTACAAGACAGCTTTTTCTTGCCAATATCTCTCTTTTGCAAAGAGCTGCGCATTGGAAAATGCAGGGCTATGCCGTGTAGATGATGGCCTAACAGGAGGCTTTAATATTTTCTTTCTAGTGTCCTTCGTTTGGGAGAAAAATGCAAAGGTACAAGACAGCTTTTCCTTGCCAATATCTCTCTTTTGCAAAGAGCTACGCATTGGAAAATTCAGAGCTATACCGTGTAGATGAAGCCCTAACAGGAGGCTTTAAAATTTTCATTCTAGTGTCCTTCGTTTGGGAGAAAAATGCAAAGGTACAAGACAGCTTTTCCTTGCCAATATCGTTCTTTTGCAAAGAGCTGCGCATTGGAAAATTCAGGGCTATGCCGTGTAGATGATGGCCTAACAGGAGGCTTTAAAATTTTCTTTCTAGTGTCCTTCGTTTGGGAGAAAAATGCAAAGGTACAAGACAGCTTTTCCTTGCCAATATCTCTCTTTTGCAAAGAGCTACGCATTGGAAAATTCAGAGCTATACCGTGTAGATGTAGCCCTAACAGGAGGCTTTAAAATTTTAATTCTAGTGTCCTTCGTTTAGGAGAAAAATGCAAAGGTACAAGACAGCTTTTCCTTGCCAATATCTCTCTTTTGCAAAGAGCTATGCATTGGAAAATTCAGGGCTATGCCGTGTAGATGATGGCCTAACAGGAGGCTTTAAAATTTTCTTTCTAGTGTCCTTCGTTTGGGAGAAAAATGCAAAGGTACAAGAAAGCTTTTCCTTGCCAATATCTCTCTTTTGCAAAGAGCTACGCATTGGAAAATTCAGGGCTATGCCGTGTAGATGAAGCCCTAACAGGAGGCTTTAAAATTTTCTTTCTAGTGTCCTTCGTTTGGGAGAAAAATGCAAAGGTACAAGACAGCTTTTCCTTGCCAATATCTCTCTTTTGCAAAGAGCTACGCATTGGAAAATTCAGGGCTATGCCGTGTAGATGATGGCCTAACAGGAGGCTTTAAAATTTTCTTTCTAGTGTCCTTCGTTTGGGAGAAAAATGCAAAGGTACAAGACAGCTTTTCCTTGCCAATATCTCTCTTTTGCAAAGAGCTACGCATTGGAAAATTCAGAGCTATACCGTATAGATGAAGTCCTAACAGGAGGCTTTAAAATTTTCATTCTAGTGTCCTTCGTTTGGGAGAAAAATGCAAAGGTACAAGACAGCTTTTCCTTGCCAATATCTCTCTTTTGCAAAGAGCTACGCATTGGAAAATTCAGGGCTATGCCGTGTAGATGATGGCCTAACAGGAGGCTTTAAAATTTTCTTTCTAGTGTCCTTCGTTTGGGTGAAAAATGCAAAGGTACAAGACAGCTTTTCCTTGCCAATATCTCTCTTTTGCAAAGAGCTACGCATTGGAAAATTCAGAGCTATACCGTGTAGATGAAGCCCTAACAGGAGGCTTTAAAATTTTCATTCTAGTGTCCTTCGTTTGGGAGAAAAATGCAAAGGTACAAGACAGCTTTTCCTTGCCAATATCTCTCTTTTGCAAAGAGCTGCGCATTGGAAAATTCAGAGCTATACCGTGTAGATGTAGCCCTAACAGGAGGCTTTAAAATTTTAATTCTAGTGTCCTTCGTTTGGGAGAAAAATGCAAAGGTACAAGACAGCTTTTCCTTGCCAATATCTCTCTTTTGCAAAGAGTACGCATTGGAAAATTCAGAGCTATACCGTGTAGATGAAGCCCTAACAGGAGGCTTTAAAATTTTCATTCTAGTGTCCTTCGTTTGGGAGAAAAATGCAAAGGTACAAGACAGCTTTTCCTTGCCAATATCTCACTTTTGCAAAGAGCTGCGCATTGGAAAATTCAGGGCTATGCCGTGTAGATGATGGCCTAACAGGAGGCTTTAGAATTTTCATTCTAGTGTCCTTCGTTTGGGAGAAAAATGCAAAGGTACAAGACAGCTTTTCCTTGCCAATATCTCTCTTTTGCAAAGAGCTACGCATTGGAAAATTCAGAGCTATACCGTGTAGATGAAGCCCTAACAGGAGGCTTTAAAATTTTCATTCTAGTGTCCTTCATTTGGGAGAAAAATGCAAAGGTACAAGACAGCTTTTCCTTGCCAATATCTCTCTTTTGCAAAGAGCTGCGCATTGGAAAATTCAGGGCTATGCCGTGTAGATGATGGCCTAACAGGAGGCTTTAAAATTTTCTTTCTAGTGTCCTTCGTTTGGGAGAAAAATGCAAAGGTACAAGAAAGCTTTTCCTTGCCAATATCTCTCTTTTGCAAAGAGCTACGCATTGGAAAATTCAGGGCTATGCCGTGTAGACGAAGCCCTAACAGGAGGCTTTAAAATTTTCTTTCTAGTGTCCTTCGTTTGGGAGAAAAATGCAAAGGTACAAAACAGCTTTTCCTTGCCAATATCTCTCTTTTGCAAAGAGCTACGCATTGGAAAATTCAGGGCTATGCCGTGTAGATGATGGCCTAACAGGAGGCTTTAAAATTTTCTTTCTAGTGTCCTTCGTTTGGGAGAAAAATGCAAAGGTACAAGACATCTTTTCCTTGCCAATATCTCTCTTTTGCAAAAAGCTACGCATTGGACAATTCAGAGCTATACCGTGTAGATGATGCCCTAACAGGACGCTTTAAAATTTTCATTCTAGTGTCCTTCGTTTGGGAGAAAAATGCAAAGGTACAAGACAGCTTTTCCTTGCCAATATCTCTCTTTTGCAAAGAGCTGCGCATTGGAAAATTCAGGGCTATGCCGTGTAGTTGATGGCCTAGCAGGAGGCTTTAAAATTTTCTTTCTAGTGTCCTTCGTTTTGGGAGAAAAATGCAAAGGTACAAGACAGCTTTTCCTTGCCAATATCTCTCTTTTGCAAAGAGCTACGCATTGGAAAATTCAGAGCTATACCGTGTAGATGTAGCCCTAACAGGAGGCTTTAAAATTTTAATTCTAGTGTCCTTCGTTTGGGAGAAAAATGCAAAGGTACAAGACAGCTTTTCCTTGCCAATATCTCTCTTTTGCAAAGAGCTGCACATTGGAAAATTCAGGGCTATGCCGTGTAGATGATGGCCTAACAGGAGGCTTTAACATTTTCATTCTAGTGTCCTTCGTTTGGGAGAAAAATGCAAAGGTACAAGACAGCTTTTCCTTGCCAATATCTCTCTTTTGCAAAGAGCTACGCATTGGAAAATTCAGGGCTATGCCGTGTAGATGATGGCCTAACAGGAGGCTTTAAAATTTTCTTTCTAGTGTCCTTCGTTTGGGAGAAAAATGCAAAGGTACAAGAAAGCTTTTCCTTGCCAATATCTCTCTTTTGCAAAGAGCTACGCATTGGAAAATTCAGGGCTATGCCGTGTAGATGATGGCCTAACAGGAGGCTTTAAAATTTTCATTCTAGTGTCCTTCGTTTGGGAGAAAAATGCAAAGGTACAAGACAGCTTTTCCTTGCCAATATCTCTCTTTTGCAAAGAGCTACGCATTGGAAAATTCAGAGCTATACCGTGTAGATGAAGCCCTAACAGGAGGCTTTAAAATTTTCATTCTAGTGTCCTTCATTTGGGAGAAAAATGCAAAGGTACAAGACAGCTTTTCCTTGCCAATATCTCTCTTTTGCAAAGAGCTGCGCATTGGAAAATTCAGGGCTATGCCGTGTAGATGATGGCCTAACAGGAGGCTTTAAAATTTTCTTTCTAGTGTCCTTCGTTTGGGAGAAAAATGCAAAGGTACAAGACAGCTTTTCCTTGCCAATATCTCTCTTTTGCAAAGAGCTGCGCGTTGGAAAATGCAGGGCTATGCCGTGTAGATGATGGCCTAACAGGAGGCTTTAACATTTTCATTCTAGTGTCCTTCGTTTGGGAGAAAAATGCAAAGGTACAAGACAGCTTTTCCTTGCCAATATCTCTCTTTTGCAAAGAGCTGCGCATTGGAAAATTCAGGGCTATGCCGTGTAGATGATGGCCTAACAGGAGGCTTTAAAATTTTCTTTCTAGTGTCCTTCGTTTGGGAGAAAAATGCAAAGGTACAAGACAGCTTTTCCTTGCCAATATCTCTCTTTTGCAAAGAGCAACGCATTGGAAAATTCAGAGATATACCGTGTAGATGTAGCCCTAACAGGAGGCTTTAAAATTTTAATTCTAGTGTCCTTCGTTTGGGAGAAAAATGCAAAGGTACAAGACAGCTTTTCCTTGCCAATATCTCTCTTTTGCAAAGAGCTGCGCATTGGAAAATTCAGGACTATGCCGTGTAGATGATGGCCTAACAGGAGGCTTTAAAATTTTCTTTCTAGTGTCCTTCGTTTGGGAGAAAAATGCAAAGGTACAAAACAGCTTTTCCTTGCCAATATCTCTCTTTTGCAAAGAGCTACGCATTGGAAAATTCAGGGCTATGCCGTGTAGATGAAGCCCTAACAGGAGGCTTTAAAATTTTCTTTCTAGTGTTCTTCGTTTGGGAGAAAAATGCAAAGGTACAAGACAGCTTTTCCTTGCCAATATCTCTCTTTTGCAAAGAGCTACGCATTGGAAAATTCAGGGCTATGCCGTGTAGATGATGGCCTAACAGGAGGCTTTAAAATTTTCTTTCTAGTGCCCTACGTTTGGGAGAAAAATGCAAAGGTACAAGACAGCTTTTCCTTGCCAATATCTCTCTTTTGCAAAGAGCTACGCATTGGAAAATTCAGAGCTATACCGTATAGATGAAGCCCTAACAGGAGGCTTTAAAATTTTCATTCTAGTGTCCTTCGTTTGGGAGAAAAATGCAAAGGTACAAGACAGCTTTTCCTTGCCAATATCTCTCTTTTGCAAAGAGCTACGCATTGGAAAATTCAGGGCTATGCCGTGTAGATGATGGCCTAACAGGAGGCTTTAAAATTTTCTTTCTAGTGTCCTTCGTTTGGGAGAAAAATGCAAAGGTACAAGACAGCTTTTCCTTGCCAATATCTCTCTTTTGCAAAGAGCTACGCATTGGAAAATTCAGAGCTATACCGTGTAGATGAAGCCCTAACAGGAGGCTTTAAAATTTTCATTCTAGTGTCCTTCGTTTGGGAGAAAAATGCAAAGGTACAAGACAGCTTTTCCTTGCCAATATCTCTCTTTTGCAAAGAGCTGCGCATTGGAAAATTCAGAGCTATACCGTGTAGATGTAGCCCTAACAGGAGGCTTTAAAATTTTAATTCTAGTGTCCTTCGTTTGGGAGAAAAATGCAAAGGTACAAGACAGCTTTTCCTTGCCAATATCTCTCTTTTGCAAAGAGTACGCATTGGAAAATTCAGAGCTATACCGTGTAGATGAAGCCCTAACAGGAGGCTTTAAAATTTTCATTCTAGTGTCCTTCGTTTGGGAGAAAAATGCAAAGGTACAAGACAGCTTTTCCTTGCCAATATCTCTCTTTTGCAAAGAGCTACGCATTGGAAAATTCAGAGCTATACCGTGTAGATGAAGCCCTAACAGGAGGCTTTAAAATTTTCATTCTAGTGTCCTTCATTTGGGAGAAAAATGCAAAGGTACAAGACAGCTTTTCCTTGCCAATATCTCTCTTTTGCAAAGAGCTGAGCATTGGAAAATTCAGGGCTATGCCGTGTAGATGATGGCCTAACAGGAGGCTTTAACATTTTCTTTCTAGTGTCCTTCGTTTGGGAGAAAAATGCAAAGGTACAAGACAGCTTTTCCTTGCCAATATCTCTCTTTTGCAAAGAGCTGCGCATTGGAAAATGCAGGGCTATGCCGTGTAGATGATGGCCTAACAGGAGGCTTTAACATTTTCATTCTAGTGTCCTTCGTTTGGGAGAAAAATGCAAAGGTACAAGACAGCTTTTCCTTGCCAATATCTCTCTTTTGCAAAGAGCTACGCATTGGAAAATTCAGGGCTATGCCGTGTAGATGATGGCCTAACAGGAGGCTTTAAAATTTTCTTTCTAGTGTCCTTCGTTTGGGAGAAAAATGCAAAGGTACAAGACAGCTTTTCCTTGCCAATATCTCTCTTTTGCAAAGAGCTACGCATTGGAAAATTCAGAGCTATACCGTGTAGATGAAGCCCTAACAGGAGGCTTTAAAATTTTCATTCTAGTGTCCTTCGTTTGGGAGAAAAATGCAAAGGTACAAGACAGCTTTTCCTTGCCAATATCTCTCTTTTGCAAAGAGCTGCGCATTGGAAAATTCAGGGCTATGCCGTGTAGATGATGGCCTAACAGGAGGCTTTAAAATTTTCTTTCTAGTGTCCTTCGTTTGGGAGAAAAATGCAAAGGTACAAGACAGCTTTTCCTTGCCAATATCTCTCTTTTGCAAAGAGCTACGCATTGGAAAATTCAGAGCTATACCGTGTAGATGTAGCCCTAACAGGAGGCTTTAACATTTTCATTCTAGTGTCCTTCGTTTGGGAGAAAAATGCAAAGGTACAAGACAGCTTTTCCTTGCCAATATCTCTCTTTTGCAAAGAGCTGCGCATTGGAAAATTCAGGGCTATGCCGTGTAGATGATGGCCTAACAGGAGGCTTTAAAATTTTCTTTCTAGTGTCCTTCGTTTGGGAGAAAAATGCAAAGGTACAAGACAGCTTTTCCTTGCCAATATCTCTCTTTTGCAAAGAGCTACGCATTGGAAAATTCAGAGATATACCGTGTAGATGTAGCCCTAACAGGAGGCTTTAAAATTTTAATTCTAGTGTCCTTCGTTTGGGAGAAAAATGCAAAGGTACAAGACAGCTTTTCCTTGCCAATATCTCTCTTTTGCAAAGAGCTGCGCATTGGAAAATTCAGGACTATGCCGTGTAGATGATGGCCTAACAGGAGGCTTTAAAATTTTCTTTCTAGTGTCCTTCGTTTGGGAGAAAAATGCAAAGGTACAAAACAGCTTTTCCTTGCCAATATCTCTCTTTTGCAAAGAGCTACGCATTGGAAAATTCAGGGCTATGCCGTGTAGATGAAGCCCTAACAGGAGGCTTTAAAATTTTCTTTCTAGTGTCCTTCGTTTGGGAGAAAAATGCAAAGGTACAAGACAGCTTTTCCTTGCCAATATCTCTCTTTTGCAAAGAGCTACGCATTGGAAAATTCAGAGATATACCGTGTAGATGTAGCCCTAACAGGAGGCTTTAAAATTTTAATTCTAGTGTCCTTCGTTTGGGAGAAAAATGCAAAGGTACAAGACAGCTTTTCCTTGCCAATATCTCTCTTTTGCAAAGAGCTGCGCATTGGAAAATTCAGGACTATGCCGTGTAGATGATGGCCTAACAGGAGGCTTTAAAATTTTCTTTCTAGTGCCCTACGTTTGGGAGAAAAATGCAAAGGTACAAGACAGCTTTTCCTTGCCAATATCTCTCTTTTGCAAAGAGCTACGCATTGGAAAATTCAGAGCTATACCGTATAGATGAAGCCCTAACAGGAGGCTTTAAAATTTTCATTCTAGTGTCCTTCGTTTGGGAGAAAAATGCAAAGGTACAAGACAGCTTTTCCTTGCCAATATCTCTCTTTTGCAAAGAGTACGCATTGGAAAATTCAGAGCTATACCGTGTAGATGAAGCCCTAACAGGAGGCTTTAAAATTTTCATTCTAGCGTCCTTCGTTTGGGAGAAAAATGCAAAGGTACAAGACAGCTTTTCCTTGCCAATATCTCTCTTTTGCAAAGAGCTACGCATTGGAAAATTCAGAGCTATACCGTGTAGATGAAGCCCTAACAGGAGGCTTTAAAATTTTCATTCTAGTGTCCTTCATTTGGGAGAAAAATGCAAAGGTACAAGACAGCTTTTCCTTGCCAATATCTCTCTTTTGCAAAGAGCTGAGCATTGGAAAATTCAGGGCTATGCCGTGTAGATGATGGCCTAACAGGAGGCTTTAACATTTTCTTTCTAGTGTCCTTCGTTTGGGAGAAAAATGCAAAGGTACAAGACAGCTTTTCCTTGCCAATATCTCTCTTTTGCAAAGAGCTGCGCATTGGAAAATGCAGGGCTATGCCGTGTAGATGATGGCCTAACAGGAGGCTTTAACATTTTCATTCTAGTGTCCTTCGTTTGGGAGAAAAATGCAAAGGTACAAGACAGCTTTTCCTTGCCAATATCTCTCTTTTGCAAAGAGCTACGCATTGGAAAATTCAGGGCTATGCCGTGTAGATGATGGCCTAACAGGAGGCTTTAAAATTTTCTTTCTAGTGTCCTTCGTTTGGGAGAAAAATGCAAAGGTACAAGACAGCTTTTCCTTGCCAATATCTCTCTTTTGCAAAGAGCTACGCATTGGAAAATTCAGAGCTATACCGTGTAGATGAAGCCCTAACAGGAGGCTTTAAAATTTTCATTCTAGTGTCCTTCGTTTGGGAGAAAAATGCAAAGGTACAAGACAGCTTTTCCTTGCCAATATCTCTCTTTTGCAAAGAGCTGCGCATTGGAAAATTCAGGGCTATGCCGTGTAGATGATGGCCTAACAGGAGGCTTTAAAATTTTCTTTCTAGTGTCCTTCGTTTGGGAGAAAAATGCAAAGGTACAAGACAGCTTTTCCTTGCCAATATCTCTCTTTTGCAAAGAGCTACGCATTGGAAAATTCAGAGCTATACCGTGTAGATGTAGCCCTAACAGGAGGCTTTAAAATTTTAATTCTAGTGTCCTTCGTTTGGGAGAAAAATGCAAAGGTACAAGACAGCTTTTCCTTGCCAATATCTCTCTTTTGCAAAGAGCTACGCATTGGAAAATTCAGGGCTATGCCGTGTAGATGATGGCCTAACAGGAGGCTTTAAAATTTTCTTTCTAGTGTCCTTCGTTTGGGAGAAAAATGCAAAGGTACAAGAAAGCTTTTCCTTGCCAATATCTCTCTTTTGCAAAGAGCTACGCATTGGAAAATTCAGGGCTATGCCGTGTAGATGAAGCCCTAACAGGAGGCTTTAAAATTTTCTTTCTAGTGTCCTTCGTTTGGGAGAAAAATGCAAAGGTACAAAACAGCTTTTCCTTGCCAATATCTCTCTTTTGCAAAGAGCTACGCATTGGAAAATTCAGGGCTATGCCGTGTAGATGATGGCCTAACAGGAGGCTTTACAATTTTCTTTCTAGTGTCCTTCGTTTCGGAGAAAAATGCAAAGGTACAAGACAGCTTTTCCTTGCCAATATCTCTCTTTTGCAAAAAGCTACGCATTGGACAATTCAGAGCTATACCGTGTAGAAGAAGCCCTAACAGGAGGCTTTAAAATTTTAATTCTAGTGTCCTTCGTTTGGGAGAAAAATGCAAAGGTACAAGACAGCTTTTCCTTGCCAATATCTCTCTTTTGCAAAGAGCTGCGCATTGAAAAATTCAGGGCTATGCCGTGTAGATGATGGCCTAACAGGAGGCTTTAAAATTTTCATTCTAGTGTCCTTCGTTTGGGAGAAAAATGCAAAGGTACAAGACAGCTTTTCCTTGCCAATATCTCTCTTTTGCAAAGAGCTACGCATTGGAAAATTCAGGGCTATGCCGTGTAGATGATGGCCTAACAGGAGGCTTTAAAATTTTCTTTCTAGTGTCCTTCGTTTGGGAGAAAAATGCAAAGGTACAAGAAAGCTTTTCCTTGCCAATATCTCTCTTTTGCAAAGAGCTACGCATTGGAAAATTCAGGGCTATGCCGTGTAGATGAAGCCCTAACAGGAGGCTTTAAAATTTTCTTTCTAGTGTCCTTCGTTTGGGAGAAAAATGCAAAGGTACAAAACAGCTTTTCCTTGCCAATATCTCTCTTTTGCAAAGAGCTACGCATTGGAAAATTCAGGGCTATGCCGTGTAGATGATGGCCTAACAGGAGGCTTTAAAATTTTCTTTCTAGTGTCCTTCGTTTGGGAGAAAAATGCAAAGGTACAAGACAGCTTTTCCTTGCCAATATCTCTCTTTTGCAAAGAGCTGCGCATTGGAAAATTCAGGGCTATGCCGTGTAGATGATGGCCTAACAGGAGGCTTTAAAATTTTCTTTCTATTGTCCTTCGTTTGGGAGAAAAATGCAAAGGTACAAGACAGCTTTTCCTTGCCAATATCTCTCTTTTGCAAAGAGCTACGCATTGGAATATTCAGAGCTATACCGTGTAGATGTAGCCCTAACAGGAGGCTTTAAAATTTTAATTCTAGTGTCCTTCGTTTGGGAGAAAAATGCAAAGGTACAAGACAGCTTTTCCTTGCCAATATCTCTCTTTTGCAAAGAGCTGCACATTGGAAAATTCAGGGCTATGCCGTGTAGATGATGGCCTAACAGGAGGCTTTAAAATTTTCATTCTAGTGTCCTTCGTTTGGGAGAAAAATGCAAAGGTACAAGACAGCTTTTCCTTGCCAATATCTCTCTTTTGCAAAGAGCTACGCATTGGAAAATTCAGGGCTATGCCGTGTAGATGATGGCCTAACAGGAGGCTTTAAAATTTTCTTTCTAGTGTCCTTCGTTTGGGAGAAAAATGCAAAGGTACAAGAAAGCTTTTCCTTGCAAATATCTCTCTTTTGCAAAGAGCTACGCATTGGAAAATTCAGGGCTATGCCGTGTAGATGAAGCCCTAACAGGAGGCTTTAAAATTTTCTTTCTAGTGTCCTTCGTTTGGGAGAAAAATGCAAAGGTACAAAACAGCTTTTCCTTGCCAATATCTCTCTTTTGCAAAGAGCTACGCATTGGAAAATTCAGGGCTATGCCGTGTAGATGAAGCCCTAACAGGAGGCTTTAAAATTTTCTTTCTAGTGTCCTTCGTTTGGGAGAAAAATGCAAAGGTACAAGACAGCTTTTCCTTGCCAATAACTCTCTTTTGCAAAGAGCTACGCATTGGAAAATTCAGGGCTATGCCCTGTAGATGATGGCCTAACAGGAGGCTTTAAAATTTTCTTTCTAGTGTACTTCGTTTGGGAGAAAAATGCAAAGGTACAAGACAGCTTTTCCTTGCCAATATCTCTCTTTTGCAAAGAGCTACACATTGGAAAATTCAGAGCTATACCGTGTAGATGAAGCCCTAACAGGAGGCTTTAAAATTTTCATTCTAGTGTCCTTCGTTTGGGAGAAAAATGCAAAGGTACAAGACAGCTTTTCCTTGCCAATATCTCTCTTTTGCAAAGAGCTACGCATTGGAAAATTCAGGGCTATGCCGTGTAGATGATGGCCTAACAGGAGGCTTTAAAATTTTCTTTCTAGTGTCCTTCGTTTGGGAGAAAAATGCAAAGGTACATGACAGCTTTTCCTTGCCAATATCTCTCTTTTGCAAAGAGCTACGCATTGGAAAATTCAGGGCTATGCCGTGTAGATGATGGCCTAACAGGAGGCTTTAAAATTTTCTTTCTAGTGTCCTTCGTTTGGGAGAAAAATGCAAAGGTACAAGACAGCTTTTCCTTGCCAATATCTCTCTTTTGCAAAGAGCTACGCATTGGAAAATTCAGGGCTATGCCGTGTAGATGATGGCCTAACAGGAGGCTTTAAAATTTTCTTTCTAGTGTCCTTCGTTTGGGAGAAAAATGCAAAGGTACAAGAAAGCTTTTCCTTGCCAATATCTCTCTTTTGCAAAGAGCTACGCATTGGAAAATTCAGGGCTATGCCGTGTAGATGAAGCCCTAACAGGAGGCTTTAAAATTTTCTTTCTAGTGTCCTTCGTTTGGGAGAAAAATGCAAAGGTACAAAACAGCTTTTCCTTGCCAATATCTCTCTTTTGCAAAGAGCTACGCATTGGAAAATTCAGGGCTATGCCGTGTAGATGATGGCCTAACAGGAGGCTTTAAAATTTTCTTTCTAGTGTCCTTCGTTTCGGAGAAAAATGCAAAGGTACAAGACAGCTTTTCCTTGCCAATATCTCTCTTTTGCAAAAAGCTACGCATTGGACAATTCAGAGCTATACCGTGTAGATGAAGCCCTAACAGGAGGCTTTAAAATTTTAATTCTAGTGTCCTTCGTTTGGGAGAAAAATGCAAAGGTACAAGACAGCTTTTCCTTGCCAATATCTCTCTTTTGCAAAGAGCTGCGCATTGGAAAATTCAGGGCTATGCCGTGTAGATGATGGCCTAACAGGAGGCTTTAAAATTTTCATTCTAGTGTCCTTCGTTTGGGAGAAAAATGCAAAGGTACAAGACAGCTTTTCCTTGCCAATATCTCTCTTTTGCAAAGAGCTACGCATTGGAAAATTCAGGGCTATGCCGTGTAGATGATGGCCTAACAGGAGGCTTTAAAATTTTCTTTCTAGTGTCCTTCGTTTGGGAGAAAAATGCAAAGGTACAAGAAAGCTTTTCCTTGCCAATATCTCTCTTTTGCAAAGAGCTACGCATTGGAAAATTCAGGGCTATGCCGTGTAGATGAAGCCCTAACAGGAGGCTTTAAAATTTTCTTTCTAGTGTCCTTCGTTTGGGAGAAAAATGCAAAGGTACAAAACAGCTTTTCCTTGCCAATATCTCTCTTTTGCAAAGAGCTACGCATTGGAAAATTCAGGGCTATGCCGTGTAGATGATGGCCTAACAGGAGGCTTTAAAATTTTCTTTCTAGTGTCCTTCGTTTGGGAGAAAAATGCAAAGGTACAAGACAGCTTTTCCTTGCCAATATCTCTCTTTTGCAAAGAGCTGCGCATTGGAAAATTCAGGGCTATGCCGTGTAGATGATGGCCTAACAGGAGGCTTTAAAATTTTCTTTCTAGTGTCCTTCGTTTGGGAGAAAAATGCAAAGGTACAAGACAGCTTTTCCTTGCCAATATCTCTCTTTTGCAAAGAGCTACGCATTGGAATATTCAGAGCTATACCGTGTAGATGTAGCCCTAACAGGAGGCTTTAAAATTTTAATTCTAGTGTCCTTCGTTTGGGAGAAAAATGCAAAGGTACAAGACAGCTTTTCCTTGCCAATATCTCTCTTTTGCAAAGAGCTGCACATTGGAAAATTCAGGGCTATGCCGTGTAGATGATGGCCTAACAGGAGGCTTTAAAATTTTCATTCTAGTGTCCTTCGTTTGGGAGAAAAATGCAAAGGTACAAGACAGCTTTTCCTTGCCAATATCTCTCTTTTGCAAAGAGCTACGCATTGGAAAATTCAGGGCTATGCCGTGTAGATGATGGCCTAACAGGAGGCTTTAAAATTTTCTTTCTAGTGTCCTTCGTTTGGGAGAAAAATGCAAAGGTACAAGAAAGCTTTTCCTTGCAAATATCTCTCTTTTGCAAAGAGCTACGCATTGGAAAATTCAGGGCTATGCCGTGTAGATGAAGCCCTAACAGGAGGCTTTAAAATTTTCTTTCTAGTGTCCTTCGTTTGGGAGAAAAATGCAAAGGTACAAAACAGCTTTTCCTTGCCAATATCTCTCTTTTGCAAAGAGCTACGCATTGGAAAATTCAGGGCTATGCCGTGTAGATGAAGCCCTAACAGGAGGCTTTAAAATTTTCTTTCTAGTGTCCTTCGTTTGGGAGAAAAATGCAAAGGTACAAGACAGCTTTTCCTTGCCAATAACTCTCTTTTGCAAAGAGCTACGCATTGGAAAATTCAGGGCTATGCCCTGTAGATGATGGCCTAACAGGAGGCTTTAAAATTTTCTTTCTAGTGTACTTCGTTTGGGAGAAAAATGCAAAGGTACAAGACAGCTTTTCCTTGCCAATATCTCTCTTTTGCAAAGAGCTACGCATTGGAAAATTCAGAGCTATACCGTGTAGATGAAGCCCTAACAGGAGGCTTTAAAATTTTCATTCTAGTGTCCTTCGTTTGGGAGAAAAATGCAAAGGTACAAGACAGCTTTTCCTTGCCAATATCTCTCTTTTGCAAAGAGCTACGCATTGGAAAATTCAGGGCTATGCCGTGTAGATGAAGCCCTAACAGGAGGCTTTAAAATTTTCTTTCTAGTGTCCTTCGTTTGGGAGAAAAATGCAAAGGTACAAAACAGCTTTTCCTTGCCAATATCTCTCTTTTGCAAAGAGCTACGCATTGGAAAATTCAGGGCTATGCCGTGTAGATGAAGCCCTAACAGGAGGCTTTAAAATTTTCTTTCTAGTGTCCTTCGTTTGGGAGAAAAATGCAAAGGTACAAGACAGCTTTTCCTTGCCAATAACTCTCTTTTGCAAAGAGCTACGCATTGGAAAATTCAGGGCTATGCCCTGTAGATGATGGCCTAACAGGAGGCTTTAAAATTTTCTTTCTAGTGTACTTCGTTTGGGAGAAAAATGCAAAGGTACAAGACAGCTTTTCCTTGCCAATATCTCTCTTTTGCAAAGAGCTACACATTGGAAAATTCAGAGCTGTACCGTGTAGATGAAGCCCTAACAGGAGGCTTTAAAATTTTCATTCTAGTGTCCTTCGTTTGGGAGAAAAATGCAAAGGTACAAGACAGCTTTTCCTTGCCAATATCTCTCTTTTGCAAAGAGCTACGCATTGGAAAATTCAGGGCTATGCCGTGTAGATGATGGCCTAACAGGAGGCTTTAAAATTTTCTTTCTAGTGTCCTTCGTTTGGGAGAAAAATGCAAAGGTACATGACAGCTTTTCCTTGCCAATATCTCTCTTTTGCAAAGAGCTACGCATTGGAAAATTCAGGGCTATGCCGTGTAGATGATGGCCTAACAGGAGGCTTTAAAATTTTCTTTCTAGTGTCCTTCGTTTGGGAGAAAAATGCAAAGGTACAAGACAGCTTTTCCTTGCCAATATCTCTCTTTTGCAAAGAGCTACGCATTGGAAAATTCAGGGCTATGCCGTGTAGATGATGGCCTAACAGGAGGCTTTAAAATTTTCTTTCTAGTGTCCTTCGTTTGGGAGAAAAATGCAAAGGTACAAGAAAGCTTTTCCTTGCCAATATCTCTCTTTTGCAAAGAGCTACGCATTGGAAAATTCAGGGCTATGCCGTGTAGATGAAGCCCTAACAGGAGGCTTTAAAATTTTCTTTCTAGTGTCCTTCGTTTGGGAGAAAAATGCAAAGGTACAAGAAAGCTTTTCCTTGCCAATATCTCTCTTTTGCAAAGAGCTACGCATTGGAAAATTCAGGGCTATGCCGTGTAGATGATGGCCTAACAGGAGGCTTTAAAATTTTCTTTCTAGTGTCCTTCGTTTGGGAGAAAAATGCAAAGGTACAAGAAAGCTTTTCCTTGCCAATATCTCTCTTTTGCAAAGAGCTACGCATTGGAAAATTCAGGGCTATGCCGTGTAGATGATGGCCTAACAGGAGGCTTTAACATTTTCTTTCTAGTGTCCTTCGTTTGGGAGAAAAATGCAAAGGTACAAGAAAGCTTTTCCTTGCCAATATCTCTCTTTTGCAAAGAGCTACGCATTGGAAAATTCAGGGCTATGCCGTGTAGATGAAGCCCTAACAGGAGGCTTTAAAATTTTCTTTCTAGTGTCCTTCGTTTGGGAGAAAAATGCAAAGGTACAAAACAGCTTTTCCTTGCCAATATCTCTCTTTTGCAAAGAGCTACGCATTGGAAAATTCAGGGCTATGCCGTGTAGATGATGGCCTAACAGGAGGCTTTAAAATTTTCTTTCTAGTGTCCTTCGTTTCGGAGAAAAATGCAAAGGTACAAGACAGCTTTTCCTTGCCAATATCTCTCTTTTGCAAAAAGCTACGCATTGGACAATTCAGAGCTATACCGTGTAGATGAAGCCCTAACAGGAGGCTTTAAAATTTTAATTCTAGTGTCCTTCGTTTGGGAGAAAAATGCAAAGGTACAAGACAGCTTTTCCTTGCCAATATCTCTCTTTTGCAAAGAGCTGCGCATTGGAAAATTCAGGGCTATGCCGTGTAGATGATGGCCTAACAGGAGGCTTTAAAATTTTCATTCTAGTGTCCTTCGTTTGGGAGAAAAATGCAAAGGTACAAGACAGCTTTTCCTTGCCAATATCTCTCTTTTGCAAAGAGCTACGCATTGGAAAATTCAGGGCTATGCCGTGTAGATGATGGCCTAACAGGAGGCTTTAAAATTTTCTTTCTAGTGTCCTTCGTTTGGGAGAAAAATGCAAAGGTACAAGAAAGCTTTTCCTTGCCAATATCTCTCTTTTGCAAAGAGCTACGCATTGGAAAATTCAGGGAAATGCCGTGTAGATGAAGCCCTAACAGGAGGCTTTAAAATTTTCTTTCTAGTGTCCTTCGTTTGGGAGAAAAATGCAAAGGTACAAAACAGCTTTTCCTTGCCAATATCTCTCTTTTGCAAAGAGCTACGCATTGGAAAATTCAGGGCTATGCCGTGTAGATGATGGCCTAACAGGAGGCTTTAAAATTTTCTTTCTAGTGTCCTTCGTTTGGGAGAAAAATGCAAAGGTACAAGACAGCTTTTCCTTGCCAATATCTCTCTTTTGCAAAGAGCTGCGCATTGGAAAATTCAGGGCTATGCCGTGTAGATGATGGCCTAACAGGAGGCTTTAAAATTTTCTTTCTAGTGTCCTTCGTTTGGGAGAAAAATGCAAAGGTACAAGACAGCTTTTCCTTGCCAATATCTCTCTTTTGCAAAGAGCTACGCATTGGAATATTCAGAGCTATACCGTGTAGATGTAGCCCTAACAGGAGGCTTTAAAATTTTAATTCTAGTGTCCTTCGTTTGGGAGAAAAATGCAAAGGTACAAGACAGCTTTTCCTTGCCAATATCTCTCTTTTGCAAAGAGCTGCACATTGGAAAATTCAGGGCTATGCCGTGTAGATGATGGCCTAACAGGAGGCTTTAAAATTTTCATTCTAGTGTCCTTCGTTTGGGAGAAAAATGCAAAGGTACAAGACAGCTTTTCCTTGCCAATATCTCTCTTTTGCAAAGAGCTACGCATTGGAAAATTCAGGGCTATGCCGTGTAGATGATGGCCTAACAGGAGGCTTTAAAATTTTCTTTCTAGTGTCCTTCGTTTGGGAGAAAAATGCAAAGGTACAAGAAAGCTTTTCCTTGCAAATATCTCTCTTTTGCAAAGAGCTACGCATTGGAAAATTCAGGGCTATGCCGTGTAGATGAAGCCCTAACAGGAGGCTTTAAAATTTTCTTTCTAGTGTCCTTCGTTTGGGAGAAAAATGCAAAGGTACAAAACAGCTTTTCCTTGCCAATATCTCTCTTTTGCAAAGAGCTACGCATTGGAAAATTCAGGGCTATGCCGTGTAGATGAAGTCCTAACAGGAGGCTTTAAAATTTTCTTTCTAGTGTCCTTCGTTTGGGAGAAAAATGCAAAGGTACAAGACAGCTTTTCCTTGCCAATAACTCTCTTTTGCAAAGAGCTACGCATTGGAAAATTCAGGGCTATGCCCTGTAGATGATGGCCTAACAGGAGGCTTTAAAATTTTCTTTCTAGTGTACTTCGTTTGGGAGAAAAATGCAAAGGTACAAGACAGCTTTTCCTTGCCAATATCTCTCTTTTGCAAAGAGCTACGCATTGGAAAATTCAGAGCTATACCGTGTAGATGAAGCCCTAACAGGAGGCTTTAAAATTTTCATTCTAGTGTCCTTCGTTTGGGAGAAAAATGCAAAGGTACAAGACAGCTTTTCCTTGCCAATATCTCTCTTTTGCAAAGAGCTACGCATTGGAAAATTCAGGGCTATGCCGTGTAGATGATGGCCTAACAGGAGGCTTTAAAATTTTCTTTCTAGTGTCCTTCGTTTGGGAGAAAAATGCAAAGGTACATGACAGCTTTTCCTTGCCAATATCTCTCTTTTGCAAAGAGCTACGCATTGGAAAATTCAGGGCTATGCCGTGTAGATGATGGCCTAACAGGAGGCTTTAAAATTTTCTTTCTAGTGTCCTTCGTTTGGGAGAAAAATGCAAAGGTACAAGACAGCTTTTCCTTGCCAATATCTCTCTTTTGCAAAGAGCTACGCATTGGAAAATTCAGGGCTATGCCGTGTAGATGATGGCCTAACAGGAGGCTTTAAAATTTTCTTTCTAGTGTCCTTCGTTTGGGAGAAAAATGCAAAGGTACAAGAAAGCTTTTCCTTGCCAATATCTCTCTTTTGCAAAGAGCTACGCATTGGAAAATTCAGGGCTATGCCGTGTAGATGAAGCCCTAACAGGAGGCTTTAAAATTTTCTTTCTAGTGTCCTTCGTTTGGGAGAAAAATGCAAAGGTACAAAACAGCTTTTCCTTGCCAATATCTCTCTTTTGCAAAGAGCTACGCATTGGAAAATTCAGGGCTATGCCGTGTAGATGATGGCCTAACAGGAGGCTTTAAAATTTTCTTTCTAGTGTCCTTCGTTTGGGAGAAAAATGCAAAGGTACAAGACAGCTTTTCCTTGCCAATATCTCTCTTTTGCAAAGAGCTGCGCATTGGAAAATTCAGGGCTATGCCGTGTAGATGATGGCCTAACAGGAGGCTTTAAAATTTTCTTTCTAGTGTCCTTCGTTTGGGAGAAAAATGCAAAGGTACAAGACAGCTTTTCCTTGCCAATATCTCTCTTTTGCAAAGAGCTACGCATTGGAATATTCAGAGCTATACCGTGTAGATGTAGCCCTAACAGGAGGCTTTAAAATTTTAATTCTAGTGTCCTTCGTTTGGGAGAAAAATGCAAAGGTACAAGACAGCTTTTCCTTGCCAATATCTCTCTTTTGCAAAGAGCTGCACATTGGAAAATTCAGGGCTATGCCGTGTAGATGATGGTCTAACAGGAGGCTTTAAAATTTTCATTCTAGTGTCCTTCGTTTGGGAGAAAAATGCAAAGGTACAAGACAGCTTTTCCTTGCCAATATCTCTCTTTTGCAAAGAGCTACGCATTGGAAAATTCAGGGCTATGCCGTGTAGATGATGGCCTAACAGGAGGCTTTAAAATTTTCTTTCTAGTGTCCTTC
Source organism: Pseudophryne corroboree (assembly GCF_028390025.1). Taxonomy (NCBI): domain Eukaryota; kingdom Metazoa; phylum Chordata; class Amphibia; order Anura; family Myobatrachidae; genus Pseudophryne; species Pseudophryne corroboree. The sequence goes on from NW_026967742.1 coordinate 47,741, forward strand.
GTTTGGGAGAAAAATGCAAAGGTACAAGAAAGCTTTTCCTTGCAAATATCTCTCTTTTGCAAAGAGCTACGCAATGGAAAATTCAGGGCTATGCCGTGTAGATGAAGCCCTAACAGGAGGCTTTAAAATTTTCTTTCTAGTGTCCTTCGTTTGGGAGAAAAATGCAAAGGTACATAACAGCTTTTCCTTGCCAATATCTCTCTTTTGCAAAGAGCTACGCATTGGAAAATTCAGGGCTATGCCGTGTAGATGAAGCCCTAACAGGAGGCTTTAAAATTTTCTTTCTAGTGTCCTTCGTTTGGGAGAAAAATGCAAAGGTACAAGACAGCTTTTCCTTGCCAATAACTCTCTTTTGCAAAGAGCTACGCATTGGAAAATTCAGGGCTATGCCCTGTAGATGATGGCCTAACAGGAGGCTTTAAAATTTTCTTTCTAGTGTACTTCGTTTGGGAGAAAAATGCAAAGGTACAAGACAGCTTTTCCTTGCCAATATCTCTCTTTTGCAAAGAGCTACGCATTGGAAAATTCAGAGCTATACCGTGTAGATGAAGCCCTAACAGGAGGCTTTAAAATTTTCTTTCTAGTGTCCTTCGTTTGGGAGAAAAATGCACAGGTACATGACAGCTTTTCCTTGCCAATATCTCTCTTTTGCAAAGAGCTACGCATTGGAAAATTCAGGGCTATGCCGTGTAGATGATGGCCTAACAGGAGGCTTTAAAATTTTCTTTCTAGTGTCCTTCGTTTGGGAGAAAAATGCAAAGGTACAAGAAAGCTTTTCCTTGCCAATATCTCTCTTTTGCAAAGAGCTACGCATTGGAAAATTCAGAGCTATACCGTGTAGATGAAGCCCTAACAGGAGGCTTTAAAATTTTCATTCTAGTGTCCTTCGTTTGGGAGAAAAAATGCAAAGGTACAAGACAGCTTTTCCTTGCCAATATCTCTCTTTTGCAAAGAGCTGCGCATTGGAAAATTCAGGGCTATGCCGTGTAGATGATGGCCTAACAGGAGGCTTTAAAATTTTCATTCTAGTGTCCTTCGTTTGGGAGAAAAATGCAAAGGTACAAGACAGCTTTTCCTTGCCAATATCTCTCTTTTGCAAAGAGCTACGCATTGGAAAATTCAGGGCTATGCCGTGTAGATGATGGCCTAACAGGAGGCTTTAAAATTTTCTTTCTAGTGTCCTTCGTTTGGGAGAAAAATGCAAAGGTACAAGAAAGCTTTTCCTTGCCAATATCTCTCTTTTGCAAAGAGCTACGCATTGGAAAATTCAGGGCTATGCCGTGTAGATGAAGCCCTAACAGGAGGCTTTAAAATTTTCTTTCTAGTGTCCTTCGTTTGGGAGAAAAATGCAAAGGTACAAGACAGCTTTTCCTTGCCAACATCTCTCTTTTGCAAAGAGCTACGCATTGGAAAATTCAGGGCTATGCCGTGTAGATGATGGCCTAACAGGAGGCTTTAAAATTTTCATTCTAGTGTACTTCGTTTGGGAGAAAAATGCTAAGGTACAAGACAGCTTTTCCTTGCCAATATCTCTCTTTTGCAAAGAGCTACGCATTGGAAAATTCAGGGCTATGCCGTGTAGATGATGGCCTAACAGGAGGCTTTAAAATTTTCTTTCTAGTGTACTTCGTTTGGGAGAAAAATGCAAAGGTACAAGACAGCTTTTCCTTGCCAATATCTCTCTTTTGCAAAGAGCTACGCATTGGAAAATTCAGAGCTATACCGTATAGATGAAGCCCTAACAGGAGGCTTTAAAATTTTCATTCTAGTGTCCTTCGTTTGGGAGAAAAATGCAAAGGTACAAGACAGCTTTTCCATGCCAATATCTCTCTTTTGCAAAGAGCTACGCATTGGAAAATTCAGGGCTATGCCGTGTAGATGATGGCCTAACAGGAGGCTTTAAAATTTTCTTTCTAGTGTCCTTCGTTTGGGAGAAAAATGCAAAGGTACATGACAGCTTTTCCTTGCCAATATCTCTCTTTTGCAAAGAGCTACGCATTGGAAAATTCAGGGCTATGCCGTGTAGATGATGGCCCAACAGGAGGCTTTAAAATTTTCTTTCTAGTGTCCTTCGTTTGGGAGAAAAATGCAAAGGTACAAGAAAGCTTTTCCTTGCCAATATCTCTCTTTTGCAAAGAGCTACGCATTGGAAAATTCAGAGCTATACCGTAAAGATGAAGCCCTAACAGGAGGCTTTAAAATTTTCATTTTAGTGTCCTTCGTTTGGGAGAAAAAATGCAAAGGTACAAGACAGCTTTTCCTTGCCAATATCTCTCTTTTGCAAAGAGCTGCGCATTGGAAAATTCAGGGCTATGCCGTGTAGATGATGGCCTAACAGGAGGCTTTAAAATTTTCTTTCTAGTGTCCTTCGTTTGGGAGAAAAATGCAAAGGTACAAGAAAGCTTTTCCTTGCAAATATCTCTCTTTTGCAAAGAGCTACGCAATGGAAAATTCAGGGCTATGCCGTGTAGATGAAGCCCTAACAGGAGGCTTTAAAATTTTCTTTCTAGTGTCCTTCGTTTGGGAGAAAAATGCAAAGGTACAAAACAGCTTTTCCTTGCCAATATCTCTCTTTTGCAAAGAGCTACGCATTGGAAAATTCAGGGCTATGCCGTGTAGATGAAGCCCTAACAGGAGGCTTTAAAATTTTCTTTCTAGTGTCCTTCGTTTGGGAGAAAAATGCAAAGGTACAAGACAGCTTTTCCTTGCCAATAACTCTCTTTTGCAAAGAGCTACGCATTGGAAAATTCAGGGCTATGCCCTGTAGATGATGGCCTAACAGGAGGCTTTAAAATTTTCTTTCTAGTGTACTTCGTTTGGGAGAAAAATGCAAAGGTACAAGACAGCTTTTCCTTGCCAATATCTCTCTTTTGCAAAGAGCTACGCATTGGAAAATTCAGAGCTATACCGTGTAGATGAAGCCCTAACAGGAGGCTTTAAAATTTTCATTCTAGTGTCCTTCGTTTGGGAGAAAAATGCAAAGGTACAAGACAGCTTTTCCTTGCCAATATCTCTCTTTTGCAAAGAGCTACGCATTGGAAAATTCAGGGCTATGCCGTGTAGATGATGGCCTAACAGGAGGCTTTAAAATTTTCTTTCTAGTGTCCTTCGTTTGGGAGAAAAATGCAAAGGTACATGACAGCTTTTCCTTGCCAATATCTCTCTTTTGCAAAGAGCTACGCATTGGAAAATTCAGGGCTATGCCGTGTAGATGATGGCCTAACAGGAGGCTTTAAAATTTTCTTTCTAGTGTCCTTCGTTTGGGAGAAAAATGCAAAGGTACAAGAAAGCTTTTCCTTGCCAATATCTCTCTTTTGCAAAGAGCTACGCATTGGAAAATTCAGAGCTATACCGTGTAGATGAAGCCCTAACAGGAGGCTTTAAAATTTTCATTCTAGTGTCCTTCGTTTGGGAGAAAAAATGCAAAGGTACAAGACAGCTTTTCCTTGCCAATATCTCTCTTTTGCAAAGAGCTGCGCATTGGAAAATTCAGGGCTATGCCGTGTAGATGATGGCCTAACAGGAGGCTTTAAAATTTTCATTCTAGTGTCCTTCGTTTGGGAGAAAAATGCAAAGGTACAAGACAGCTTTTCCTTGCCAATATCTCTCTTTTGCAAAGAGCTACGCATTGGAAAATTCAGGGCTATGCCGTGTAGATGATGGCCTAACAGGAGGCTTTAAAATTTTCTTTCTAGTGTCCTTCGTTTGGGAGAAAAATGCAAAGGTACAAGAAAGCTTTTCCTTGCCAATATCTCTCTTTTGCAAAGAGCTACGCATTGGAAAATTCAGGGCTATGCCGTGTAGATGAAGCCCTAACAGGAGGCTTTAAAATTTTCTTTCTAGTGTCCTTCGTTTGGGAGAAAAATGCAAAGGTACAAGACAGCTTTTCCTTGCCAACATCTCTCTTTTGCAAAGAGCTACGCATTGGAAAATTCAGGGCTATGCCGTGTAGATGATGGCCTAACAGGAGGCTTTAAAATTTTCATTCTAGTGTCCTTCGTTTGGGAGAAAAATGCTAAGGTACAAGACAGCTTTTCCTTGCCAATATCTCTCTTTTGCAAAGAGCTACGCATTGGAAAATTCAGGGCTATGCCGTGTAGATGATGGCCTAACAGGAGGCTTTAAAATTTTCTTTCTAGTGTACTTCGTTTGGGAGAAAAATGCAAAGGTACAAGACAGCTTTTCCTTGCCAATATCTCTCTTTTGCAAAGAGCTACGCATTGGAAAATTCAGAGCTATACCGTATAGATGAAGCCCTAACAGGAGGCTTTAAAATTTTCATTCTAGTGTCCTTCGTTTGGGAGAAAAATGCAAAGGTACAAGACAGCTTTTCCATGCCAATATCTCTCTTTTGCAAAGAGCTACGCATTGGAAAATTCAGGGCTATGCCGTGTAGATGATGGCCTAACAGGAGGCTTTAAAATTTTCTTTCTAGTGTCCTTCGTTTGGGAGAAAAATGCAAAGGTACAAGACAGCTTTTCCTTGCAAATATCTCTCTTTTGCAAAGAGCTACGCATTGGAAAATTCAGAGCTATACCGTGTAGATGAAGCCCTAACAGGAGGCTTTAAAATTTTCATTCTAGTGTCCTTCGTTTGGGAGAAAAATTCAAAGGTACAAGACAGCTTTTCCATGCCAATATCTCTCTTTTGCAAAGAGCTACGCATTGGAAAATTCAGGGCTATGCCGTGTAGATGATGGCCTAACAGGAGGCTTTAAAATTTTCTTTCTAGTGTCCTTCGTTTGGGAGAAAAATGCAAAGGTACATGACAGCTTTTCCTTGCCAATATCTCTCTTTTGCAAAGAGCTACGCATTGGAAAATTCAGGGCTATGCCGTGTAGATGATGGCCCAACAGGAGGCTTTAAAATTTTCTTTCTAGTGTCCTTCGTTTGGGAGAAAAATGCAAAGGTACAAGACAGCTTTTCCATGCCAATATCTCTCTTTTGCAAAGAGCTACGCATTGGAAAATTCAGGGCTATGCCGTGTAGATGATGGCCTAACAGGAGGCTTTAAAATTTTCTTTCTAGTGTCCTTCGTTTGGGAGAAAAATGCAAAGGTACAAGACAGCTTTTCCTTGCAAATATCTCTCTTTTGCAAAGAGCTACGCATTGGAAAATTCAGGGCTATGCCGTGTAGATGAAGCCCTAACAGGAGGCTTTAAAATTTTCTTTCTAGTGTCCTTCGTTTGGGAGAAAAATGCAAAGGTACAAGACAGCTTTTCCTTGCCAATAACTCTCTTTTGCAAAGAGCTACGCATTGGAAAATTCAGGGCTATGCCCTGTAGATGATGGCCTAACAGGAGGCTTTAAAATTTTCTTTCAAGTGTACTTCGTTTGGGAGAAAAATGCAAAGGTACAAGACAGCTTTTCCTTGCCAATATCTCTCTTTTGCAAAGAGCTACGCATTGGAAAATTCAGAGCTATACCGTGTAGATGAAGCCCTAACAGGAGGCTTTAAAATTTTCATTCTAGTGTCCTTCGTTTGGGAGAAAAATGCAAAGGTACAAGACAGCTTTTCCTTGCCAATATCTCTCTTTTGCAAAGAGCTACGCATTGGAAAATTCAGGGCTATGCCGTGTAGATGATGGCCTAACAGGAGGCTTTAAAATTTTCTTTCTAGTGTCCTTCGTTTGGGAGAAAAATGCAAAGGTACATGACAGCTTTTCCTTGCCAATATCTCTCTTTTGCAAAGAGCTACGCATTGGAAAATTCAGGGCTATGCCGTGTAGATGATGGCCTAACAGGAGGCTTTAAAATTTTCTTTCTAGTGTCCTTCGTTTGGGAGAAAAATGCAAAGGTACAAGAAAGCTTTTCCTTGCCAATATCTCTCTTTTGCAAAGAGCTACGCATTGGAAAATTCAGAGCTATACCGTGTAGATGAAGCCCTAACAGGAGGCTTTAAAATTTTCATTCTAGTGTCCTTCGTTTGGGAGAAAAAATGCAAAGGTACAAGACAGCTTTTCCTTGCCAATATCTCTCTTTTGCAAAGAGCTGCGCATTGGAAAATTCAGGGCTATGCCGTGTAGATGATGGCCTAACAGGAGGCTTTAAAATTTTCATTCTAGTGTCCTTCGTTTGGGAGAAAAATGCAAAGGTACAAGACAGCTTTTCCTTGCCAATATCTCTCTTTTGCAAAGAGCTACGCATTGGAAAATTCAGGGCTATGCCGTGTAGATGATGGCCTAACAGGAGGCTTTAAAATTTTCTTTCTAGTGTCCTTCGTTTGGGAGAAAAATGCAAAGGTACAAGAAAGCTTTTCCTTGCCAATATCTCTCTTTTGCAAAGAGCTACGCATTGGAAAATTCAGGGCTATGCCGTGTAGATGAAGCCCTAACAGGAGGCTTTAAAATTTTCTTTCTAGTGTCCTTCGTTTGGGAGAAAAATGCAAAGGTACAAGACAGCTTTTCCTTGCCAACATCTCTCTTTTGCAAAGAGCTACGCATTGGAAAATTCAGGGCTATGCCGTGTAGATGATGGCCTAACAGGAGGCTTTAAAATTTTCATTCTAGTGTCCTTCGTTTGGGAGAAAAATGCTAAGGTACAAGACAGCTTTTCCTTGCCAATATCTCTCTTTTGCAAAGAGCTACGCATTGGAAAATTCAGGGCTATGCCGTGTAGATGATGGCCTAACAGGAGGCTTTAAAATTTTCTTTCTAGTGTACTTCGTTTGGGAGAAAAATGCAAAGGTACAAGACAGCTTTTCCTTGCCAATATCTCTCTTTTGCAAAGAGCTACGCATTGGAAAATTCAGAGCTATACCGTATAGATGAAGCCCTAACAGGAGGCTTTAAAATTTTCATTCTAGTGTCCTTCGTTTGGGAGAAAAATGCAAAGGTACAAGACAGCTTTTCCATGCCAATATCTCTCTTTTGCAAAGAGCTACGCATTGGAAAATTCAGGGCTATGCCGTGTAGATGATGGCCTAACAGGAGGCTTTAAAATTTTCTTTCTAGTGTCCTTCGTTTGGGAGAAAAATGCAAAGGTACAAGACAGCTTTTCCTTGCAAATATCTCTCTTTTGCAAAGAGCTACGCATTGGAAAATTCAGAGCTATACCGTGTAGATGAAGCCCTAACAGGAGGCTTTAAAATTTTCATTCTAGTGTCCTTCGTTTGGGAGAAAAATTCAAAGGTACAAGACAGCTTTTCCATGCCAATATCTCTCTTTTGCAAAGAGCTACGCATTGGAAAATTCAGGGCTATGCCGTGTAGATGAAGCCCTAACAGGAGGCTTTAAAATTTTCATTTTAGTGTCCTTCGTTTGGGAGAAAAAATGCAAAGGTACAAGACAGCTTTTCCTTGCCAATATCTCTCTTTTGCAAAGAGCTGCGCATTGGAAAATTCAGGGCTATGCCGTGTAGATGATGGCCTAACAGGAGGCTTTAAAATTTTCTTTCTAGTGTTCTTCGTTTGGGAGAAAAATGCAAAGGTACAAGAAAGCTTTTCCTTGCAAATATCTCTCTTTTGCAAAGAGCTACGCAATGGAAAATTCAGGGCTATGCCGTGTAGATGAAGCCCTAACAGGAGGCTTTAAAATTTTCTTTCTAGTGTCCTTCGTTTGGGAGAAAAATGCAAAGGTACAAAACAGCTTTTCCTTGCCAATATCTCTCTTTTGCAAAGAGCTACGCATTGGAAAATTCAGGGCTATGCCGTGTAGATGAAGCCCTAACAGGAGGCTTTAAAATTTTCTTTCTAGTGTCCTTCGTTTGGGAGAAAAATGCAAAGGTACAAGACAGCTTTTCCTTGCCAATAACTCTCTTTTGCAAAGAGCTACGCATTGGAAAATTCAGGGCTATGCCCTGTAGATGATGGCCTAACAGGAGGCTTTAAAATTTTCTTTCTAGTGTACTTCGTTTGGGAGAAAAATGCAAAGGTACAAGACAGCTTTTCCTTGCCAATATCTCTCTTTTGCAAAGAGCTACGCATTGGAAAATTCAGAGCTATACCGTGTAGATGAAGCCCTAACAGGAGGCTTTAAAATTTTCATTCTAGTGTCCTTCGTTTGGGAGAAAAATGCAAAGGTACAAGACAGCTTTTCCTTGCCAATATCTCTCTTTTGCAAAGAGCTACGCATTGGAAAATTCAGGGCTATGCCGTGTAGATGATGGCCTAACAGGAGGCTTTAAAATTTTCTTTCTAGTGTCCTTCGTTTGGGAGAAAAATGCAAAGGTACATGACAGCTTTTCCTTGCCAATATCTCTCTTTTGCAAAGAGCTACGCATTGGAAAATTCAGGGCTATGCCGTGTAGATGATGGCCTAACAGGAGGCTTTAAAATTTTCTTTCTAGTGTCCTTCGTTTGGGAGAAAAATGCAAAGGTACAAGAAAGCTTTTCCTTGCCAATATCTCTCTTTTGCAAAGAGCTACGCATTGGAAAATTCAGAGCTATACCGTGTAGATGAAGCCCTAACAGGAGGCTTTAAAATTTTCATTCTAGTGTCCTTCGTTTGGGAGAAAAAATGCAAAGGTACAAGACAGCTTTTCCTTGCCAATATCTCTCTTTTGCAAAGAGCTGCGCATTGGAAAATTCAGGGCTATGCCGTGTAGATGATGGCCTAACAGGAGGCTTTAAAATTTTCATTCTAGTGTCCTTCGTTTGGGAGAAAAATGCAAAGGTACAAGACAGCTTTTCCTTGCCAATATCTCTCTTTTGCAAAGAGCTACGCATTGGAAAATTCAGGGCTATGCCGTGTAGATGATGGCCTAACAGGAGGCTTTAAAATTTTCTTTCTAGTGTCCTTCGTTTGGGAGAAAAATGCAAAGGTACAAGAAAGCTTTTCCTTGCCAATATCTCTCTTTTGCAAAGAGCTACGCATTGGAAAATTCAGGGCTATGCCGTGTAGATGAAGCCCTAACAGGAGGCTTTAAAATTTTCTTTCTAGTGTCCTTCGTTTGGGAGAAAAATGCAAAGGTACAAGACAGCTTTTCCTTGCCAACATCTCTCTTTTGCAAAGAGCTATGCATTGGAAAATTCAGGGCTATGCCGTGTAGATGATGGCCTAACAGGAGGCTTTAAAATTTTCATTCTAGTGTCCTTCGTTTGGGAGAAAAATGCTAAGGTACAAGACAGCTTTTCCTTGCCAATATCTCTCTTTTGCAAAGAGCTACGCATTGGAAAATTCAGGGCTATGCCGTGTAGATGATGGCCTAACAGGAGGCTTTAAAATTTTCTTTCTAGTGTACTTCGTTTGGGAGAAAAATGCAAAGGTACAAGACAGCTTTTCCTTGCCAATATCTCTCTTTTGCAAAGAGCTACGCATTGGAAAATTCAGAGCTATACCGTATAGATGAAGCCCTAACAGGAGGCTTTAAAATTTTCATTCTAGTGTCCTTCGTTTGGGAGAAAAATGCAAAGGTACAAGACAGCTTTTCCATGCCAATATCTCTCTTTTGCAAAGAGCTACGCATTGGAAAATTCAGGGCTATGCCGTGTAGATGATGGCCTAACAGGAGGCTTTAAAATTTTCTTTCTAGTGTCCTTCGTTTGGGAGAAAAATGCAAAGGTACAAGACAGCTTTTCCTTGCAAATATCTCTCTTTTGCAAAGAGCTACGCATTGGAAAATTCAGAGCTATACCGTGTAGATGAAGCCCTAACAGGAGGCTTTAAAATTTTCATTCTAGTGTCCTTCGTTTGGGAGAAAAATTCAAAGGTACAAGACAGCTTTTCCATGCCAATATCTCTCTTTTGCAAAGAGCTACGCATTGGAAAATTCAGGGCTATGCCGTGTAGATGATGGCCTAACAGGAGGCTTTAAAATTTTCTTTCTAGTGTCCTTCGTTTGGGAGAAAAATGCAAAGGTACATGACAGCTTTTCCTTGCCAATATCTCTCTTTTGCAAAGAGCTACGCATTGGAAAATTCAGGGCTATGCCGTGTAGATGATGGCCCAACAGGAGGCTTTAAAATTTTCTTTCTAGTGTCCTTCGTTTGGGAGAAAAATGCAAAGGTACAAGAAAGCTTTTCCTTGCCAATATCTCTCTTTTGCAAAGAGCTACGCATTGGAAAATTCAGAGCTATACCGTAAAGATGAAGCCCTAACAGGAGGCTTTAAAATTTTCATTTTAGTGTCCTTCGTTTGGGAGAAAAAATGCAAAGGTACAAGACAGCTTTTCCTTGCCAATATCTCTCTTTTGCAAAGAGCTGCGCATTGGAAAATTCAGGGCTATGCCGTGTAGATGATGGCCTAACAGGAGGCTTTAAAATTTTCTTTCTAGTGTCCTTCGTTTGGGAGAAAAATGCAAAGGTACAAGAAAGCTTTTCCTTGCAAATATCTCTCTTTTGCAAAGAGCTACGCAATGGAAAATTCAGGGCTATGCCGTGTAGATGAAGCCCTAACAGGAGGCTTTAAAATTTTCTTTCTAGTGTCCTTCGTTTGGGAGAAAAATGCAAAGGTACAAAACAGCTTTTCCTTGCCAATATCTCTCTTTTGCAAAGAGCTACGCATTGGAAAATTCAGGGCTATGCCGTGTAGATGAAGCCCTAACAGGAGGCTTTAAAATTTTCTTTCTAGTGTCCTTCGTTTGGGAGAAAAATGCAAAGGTACAAGACAGCTTTTCCTTGCCAATAACTCTCTTTTGCAAAGAGCTACGCATTGGAAAATTCAGGGCTATGCCCTGTAGATGATGGCCTAACAGGAGGCTTTAAAATTTTCTTTCTAGTGTACTTCGTTTGGGAGAAAAATGCAAAGGTACAAGACAGCTTTTCCTTGCCAATATCTCTCTTTTGCAAAGAGCTACGCATTGGAAAATTCAGAGCTATACCGTGTAGATGAAGCCCTAACAGGAGGCTTTAAAATTTTCATTCTAGTGTCCTTCGTTTGGGAGAAAAATGCAAAGGTACAAGACAGCTTTTCCTTGCCAATATCTCTCTTTTGCAAAGAGCTACGCATTGGAAAATTCAGGGCTATGCCGTGTAGATGATGGCCTAACAGGAGGCTTTAAAATTTTCTTTCTAGTGTCCTTCGTTTGGGAGAAAAATGCAAAGGTACAAGAAAGCTTTTCCTTGCCAATATCTCTCTTTTGCAAAGAGCTACGCATTGGAAAATTCAGAGCTATACCGTGTAGATGAAGCCCTAACAGGAGGCTTTAAAATTTTCATTCTAGTGTCCTTCGTTTGGGAGAAAAAATGCAAAGGTACAAGACAGCTTTTCCTTGCCAATATCTCTCTTTTGCAAAGAGCTGCGCATTGGAAAATTCAGGGCTATGCCGTGTAGATGATGGCCTAACAGGAGGCTTTAAAATTTTCATTCTAGTGTCCTTCGTTTGGGAGAAAAATGCAAAGGTACAAGACAGCTTTTCCTTGCCAATATCTCTCTTTTGCAAAGAGCTACGCATTGGAACATTCAGGGCTATGCCGTGTAGATGATGGCCTAACAGGAGGCTTTAAAATTTTCTTTCTAGTGTCCTTCGTTTGGGAGAAAAATGCAAAGGTACAAGAAAGCTTTTCCTTGCCAATATCTCTCTTTTGCAAAGAGCTACGCATTGGAAAATTTAGGGCTATGCCGTGTAGATGAAGCCCTAACAGGAGGCTTTAAAATTTTCTTTCTAGTGTCCTTCGTTTGGGAGAAAAATGCAAAGGTACAAGACAGCTTTTCCTTGCCAATATCTCTCTTTTGCAAAGAGCTACGCATTGGAAAATTCAGGGCTATGCCGTGTAGATGAAGCCCTAACAGGAGGCTTTAAAATTTTCTTTCTAGTGTCCTTCGTTTGGGAGAAAAATGCAAAGGTACAAGACAGCTTTTCCTTGCCAATATCTCTCTTTTGCAAAGAGCTGCGCATTGGAAAATTCAGGGCTATGCCGTGTAGATGAAGCCCTAACAGGAGGCTTTAAAATTTTCTTTCTAGTGTCCTTCGTTTGGGAGAAAAATGCAAAGGTACAAGACAGCTTTTCCTTGCCAACATCTCTCTTTTGCAAAGAGCTACGCATTGGAAAATTCAGGGCTATGCCGTGTAGATGATGGCCTAACAGGAGGCTTTAAAATGTTCATTCTAGTGTCCTTCGTTTGGGAGAAAAATGCTAAGGTACAAGACAGCTTTTCCTTGCCAATATCTCTCTTTTGCAAAGAGCTACGCATTGGAAAATTCAGGGCTATGCCGTGTAGATGATGGCCTAACAGGAGGCTTTAAAATTTTCTTTCTAGTGTACTTCGTTTGGGAGAAAAATGCAAAGGTACAAGACAGCTTTTCCTTGCCAATATCTCTCTTTTGCAAAGAGCTACGCATTGGAAAATTCAGAGCTATACCGTGTAGATGAAGCCCTAACAGGAGGCTTTAAAATTTTCATTCTAGTGTCCTTCGTTTGGGAGAAAAATTCAAAGGTACAAGACAGCTTTTCCATGCCAATATCTCTCTTTTGCAAAGAGCTACGCATTGGAAAATTCAGGGCTATGCCGTGTAGATGATGGCCTAACAGGAGGCTTTAAAATTTTCTTTCTAGTGTCCTTCGTTTGGGAGAAAAATGCAAAGGTACATGACAGCTTTTCCTTGCCAATATCTCTCTTTTGCAAAGAGCTACGCATTGGAAAATTCAGGGCTATGCCGTGTAGATGATGGCCCAACAGGAGGCTTTAAAATTTTCTTTCTAGTGTCCTTCGTTTGGGAGAAAAATGCAAAGGTACAAGAAAGCTTTTCCTTGCCAATATCTCTCTTTTGCAAAGAGCTACGCATTGGAAAATTCAGAGCTATACCGTAAAGATGAAGCCCTAACAGGAGGCTTTAAAATTTTCATTTTAGTGTCCTTCGTTTGGGAGAAAAAATGCAAAGGTACAAGACAGCTTTTCCTTGCCAATATCTCTCTTTTGCAAAGAGCTGCGCATTGGAAAATTCAGGGCTATGCCGTGTAGATGATGGCCTAACAGGAGGCTTTAAAATTTTCATTCTAGTGTCCTTCGTTTGGGAGAAAAATGCAAAGGTACAAGACAGCTTTTCCTTGCCAATATCTCTCTTTTGCAAAGAGCTACGCATTGGAAAATTCAGGGCTATGCCGTGTAGATGATGGCCTAACAGGAGGCTTTAAAATTTTCTTTCTAGTGTCCTTCGTTTGGGAGAAAAATGCAAAGGTACAAGACAGCTTTTCCTTGCCAATATCTCTCTTTTGCAAAGAGCTGTGCATTGGAAAATTCAGGGCTATGCCGTGTAGATGATGGCCTAATAGGAGGCTTTAAAATTTTCTTTCTAGTGTCCTTCGTTTGGGAGAAAAATGCAAAGGTACAAGAAAGCTTTTCCTTGCCAATATCTCTCTTTTGCAAAGAGCTACGCATTGGAAAATTCAGGGCTATGCCGTGTAGATGAAGCCCTAACAGGAGGCTTTAAAATTTTCTTTCTAGTGTCCTTCGTTTGGGAGAAAAATGCAAAGGTACAAGACAGCTTTTCCTTGCAAATATCTCTCTTTTGCAAAGAGCTACGCATTGGAAAATTCAGGGCTATGCCGTGTTGATGAAGCCCTAACAGGAGGCTTTACAATTTTCTTTCTAGTGTCCTTCGTTTGGGAGAAAAATGCAAAGGTACAAGACAGCTTTTCCTTGCAAATATCTCTCTTTTGCAAAGAGCTGCGCATTGGAAAATTCAGGGCTATGCCGTGTAGATGATGGCCTAACAGGAGGCTTTAAAATTTTCTTTCTAGTGTCCTTCGTTTGGGAGAAAAATGCAAAGGTACAAGAAAGCTTTTCCTTGCCAATATCTCTCTTTTGCAAAGAGCTACGCATTGGAAAATTCAGAGCTATACCGTGTAGATGAAGCCCTAACAGGAGGCTTTAAAATTTTCATTTTAGTGTCCTTCGTTTGGGAGAAAAAATGCAAAGGTACAAGACAGCTTTTCCTTGCCAATATCTCTCTTTTGCAAAGAGCTGCGCATTGGAAAATTCAGGGCTATGCCGTGTAGATGATGGCCTAACAGGAGGCTTTAAAATTTTCATTCTAGTGTCCTTCGTTTGGGAGAAAAATGCAAAGGTACAAGACAGCTTTTCCTTGCCAATATCTCTCTTTTGCAAAGAGCTATGCATTGGAAAATTCAGGGCTATGCCGTGTAGATGATGGCCTAACAGGAGGCTTTAAAATTTTCTTTCTAGTGTCCTTCGTTTGGGAGAAAAATGCAAAGGTACAAGACAGCTTTTCCTTGCCAATATCTCTCTTTTGCAAAGAGCTGCGCATTGGAAAATTCAGGGCTATGCCGTGTAGATGATGGCCTAACAGGAGGCTTTAAAATTTTCTTTCTAGTGTCCTTCGTTTGGGAGAAAAATGCAAAGGTACAAAACAGCTTTTCCTTGCCAATATCTCTCTTTTGCAAAGAGCTACGCATTGGAAAATTCAGGGCTATGCCGTGTAGATGATGGCCTAACAGGAGGCTTTAAAATTTTCTTTCTAGTGTCCTTCGTTTGGGAGAAAAATGCAAAGGTACAAGACAGCTTTTCCTTGCCAATATCTCTCTTTTGCAAAGAGCTACGCATTGGAATATTCAGAGCTATACCGTGTAGATGTAGCCCTAACAGGAGGCTTTAAAATTTTAATTCTAGTGTCCTTCGTTTGGGAGAAAAATGCAAAGGTACAAGACAGCTTTTCCTTGCCAATATCTCTCTTTTGCAAAGAGCTGCACATTGGAAAATTCAGGGCTATGCCGTGTAGATGATGGCCTAACAGGAGGCTTTAAAATTTTCATTCTAGTGTCCTTCGTTTGGGAGAAAAATGCAAAGGTACAAGACAGCTTTTCCTTGCCAATATCTCTCTTTTGCAAAGAGCTACGCATTGGAAAATTCAGGGCTATGCCGTGTAGATGATGGCCTAACAGGAGGCTTTAAAATTTTCTTTCTAGTGTCCTTCGTTTGGGAGAAAAATGCAAAGGTACAAGAAAGCTTTTCCTTGCAAATATCTCTCTTTTGCAAAGAGCTACGCATTGGAAAATTCAGGGCTATGCCGTGTAGATGAAGCCCTAACAGGAGGCTTTAAAATTTTCTTTCTAGTGTCCTTCGTTTGGGAGAAAAATGCAAAGGTACAAAACAGCTTTTCCTTGCCAATATCTCTCTTTTGCAAAGAGCTACGCATTGGAAAATTCAGGGCTATGCCGTGTAGATGAAGCCCTAACAGGAGGCTTTAAAATTTTCTTTCTAGTGTCCTTCGTTTGGGAGAAAAATGCAAAGGTACAAGACAGCTTTTCCTTGCCAATAACTCTCTTTTGCAAAGAGCTACGCATTGGAAAATTCAGGGCTATGCCCTGTAGATGATGGCCTAACAGGAGGCTTTAAAATTTTCTTTCTAGTGTACTTCGTTTGGGAGAAAAATGCAAAGGTACAAGACAGCTTTTCCTTGCCAATATCTCTCTTTTGCAAAGAGCTACGCATTGGAAAATTCAGAGCTATACCGTGTAGATGAAGCCCTAACAGGAGGCTTTAAAATTTTCATTCTAGTGTCCTTCGTTTGGGAGAAAAATGCAAAGGTACAAGACAGCTTTTCCTTGCCAATATCTCTCTTTTGCAAAGAGCTACGCATTGGAAAATTCAGGGCTATGCCGTGTAGATGATGGCCTAACAGGAGGCTTTAAAATTTTCTTTCTAGTGTCCTTCGTTTGGGAGAAAAATGCAAAGGTACATGACAGCTTTTCCTTGCCAATATCTCTCTTTTGCAAAGAGCTACGCATTGGAAAATTCAGGGCTATGCCGTGTAGATGATGGCCTAACAGGAGGCTTTAAAATTTTCTTTCTAGTGTCCTTCGTTTGGGAGAAAAATGCAAAGGTACAAGAAAGCTTTTCCTTGCCAATATCTCTCTTTTGCAAAGAGCTACGCATTGGAAAATTCAGGGCTATGCCGTGTAGATGAAGCCCTAACAGGAGGCTTTAAAATTTTCTTTCTAGTGTCCTTCGTTTGGGAGAAAAATGCAAAGGTACAAGAAAGCTTTTCCTTGCCAATATCTCTCTTTTGCAAAGAGCTACGCATTGGAAAATTCAGGGCTATGCCGTGTAGATGAAGCCCTAACAGGAGGCTTTAAAATTTTCTTTCTAGTGTCCTTCGTTTGGGAGAAAAATGCAAAGGTACAAAACAGCTTTTCCTTGCCAATATCTCTCTTTTGCAAAGAGCTACGCATTGGAAAATTCAGGGCTATGCCGTGTAGATGATGGCCTAACAGGAGGCTTTAAAATTTTCTTTCTAGTGTCCTTCGTTTGGGAGAAAAATGCAAAGGTACAAGACAGCTTTTCCTTGCCAATATCTCTCTTTTGCAAAGAGCTGCGCATTGGAAAATTCAGGGCTATGCCGTGTAGATGATGGCCTAACAGGAGGCTTTAAAATTTTCTTTCTAGTGTCCTTCGTTTGGGAGAAAAATGCAAAGGTACAAGACAGCTTTTCCTTGCCAATATCTCTCTTTTGCAAAGAGCTACGCATTGGAATATTCAGAGCTATACCGTGTAGATGTAGCCCTAACAGGAGGCTTTAAAATTTTAATTCTAGTGTCCTTCGTTTGGGAGAAAAATGCAAAGGTACAAGACAGCTTTTCCTTGCCAATATCTCTCTTTTGCAAAGAGCTGCACATTGGAAAATTCAGGGCTATGCCGTGTAGATGATGGCCTAACAGGAGGCTTTAAAATTTTCATTCTAGTGTCCTTCGTTTGGGAGAAAAATGCAAAGGTACAAGACAGCTTTTCCTTGCCAATATCTCTCTTTTGCAAAGAGCTACGCATTGGAAAATTCAGGGCTATGCCGTGTAGATGATGGCCTAACAGGAGGCTTTAAAATTTTCTTTCTAGTGTCCTTCGTTTGGGAGAAAAATGCAAAGGTACAAGAAAGCTTTTCCTTGCAAATATCTCTCTTTTGCAAAGAGCTACGCATTGGAAAATTCAGGGCTATGCCGTGTAGATGAAGCCCTAACAGGAGGCTTTAAAATTTTCTTTCTAGTGTCCTTCGTTTGGGAGAAAAATGCAAAGGTACAAAACAGCTTTTCCTTGCCAATATCTCTCTTTTGCAAAGAGCTACGCATTGGAAAATTCAGGGCTATGCCGTGTAGATGAAGCCCTAACAGGAGGCTTTAAAATTTTCTTTCTAGTGTCCTTCGTTTGGGAGAAAAATGCAAAGGTACAAGACAGCTTTTCCTTGCCAATAACTCTCTTTTGCAAAGAGCTACGCATTGGAAAATTCAGGGCTATGCCCTGTAGATGATGGCCTAACAGGAGGCTTTAAAATTTTCTTTCTAGTGTACTTCGTTTGGGAGAAAAATGCAAAGGTACAAGACAGCTTTTCCTTGCCAATATCTCTCTTTTGCAAAGAGCTACGCATTGGAAAATTCAGAGCTATACCGTGTAGATGAAGCCCTAACAGGAGGCTTTAAAATTTTCATTCTAGTGTCCTTCGTTTGGGAGAAAAATGCAAAGGTACAAGACAGCTTTTCCTTGCCAATATCTCTCTTTTGCAAAGAGCTACGCATTGGAAAATTCAGGGCTATGCCGTGTAGATGATGGCCTAACAGGAGGCTTTAAAATTTTCTTTCTAGTGTCCTTCGTTTGGGAGAAAAATGCAAAGGTACATGACAGCTTTTCCTTGCCAATATCTCTCTTTTGCAAAGAGCTACGCATTGGAAAATTCAGGGCTATGCCGTGTAGATGATGGCCTAACAGGAGGCTTTAAAATTTTCTTTCTAGTGTCCTTCGTTTGGGAGAAAAATGCAAAGGTACAAGACAGCTTTTCCTTGCCAATATCTCTCTTTTGCAAAGAGCTACGCATTGGAAAATTCAGGGCTATGCCGTGTAGATGATGGCCTAACAGGAGGCTTTAAAATTTTCTTTCTAGTGTCCTTCGTTTGGGAGAAAAATGCAAAGGTACAAGAAAGCTTTTCCTTGCCAATATCTCTCTTTTGCAAAGAGCTACGCATTGGAAAATTCAGGGCTATGCCGTGTAGATGAAGCCCTAACAGGAGGCTTTAAAATTTTCTTTCTAGTGTCCTTCGTTTGGGAGAAAAATGCAAAGGTACAAAACAGCTTTTCCTTGCCAATATCTCTCTTTTGCAAAGAGCTACGCATTGGAAAATTCAGGGCTATGCCGTGTAGATGATGGCCTAACAGGAGGCTTTAAAATTTTCTTTCTAGTGTCCTTCGTTTGGGAGAAAAATGCAAAGGTACAAGACAGCTTTTCCTTGCCAATATCTCTCTTTTGCAAAGAGCTGCGCATTGGAAAATTCAGGGCTATGCCGTGTAGATGATGGCCTAACAGGAGGCTTTAAAATTTTCTTTCTAGTGTCTTTCGTTTGGGAGAAAAATGCAAAGGTACAAGACAGCTTTTCCTTGCCAATATCTCTCTTTTGCAAAGAGCTACGCATTGGAATATTCAGAGCTATACCGTGTAGATGTAGCCCTAACAGGAGGCTTTAAAATTTTAATTCTAGTGTCCTTCGTTTGGGAGAAAAATGCAAAGGTACAAGACAGCTTTTCCTTGCCAATATCTCTCTTTTGCAAAGAGCTGCACATTGGAAAATTCAGGGCTATGCCGTGTAGATGATGGCCTAACAGGAGGCTTTAAAATTTTCATTCTAGTGTCCTTCGTTTGGGAGAAAAATGCAAAGGTACAAGACAGCTTTTCCTTGCCAATATCTCTCTTTTGCAAAGAGCTACGCATTGGAAAATTCAGGGCTATGCCGTGTAGATGATGGCCTAACAGGAGGCTTTAAAATTTTCTTTCTAGTGTCCTTCGTTTGGGAGAAAAATGCAAAGGTACAAGAAAGCTTTTCCTTGCAAATATCTCTCTTTTGCAAAGAGCTACGCAATGGAAAATTCAGGGCTATGCCGTGTAGATGAAGCCCTAACAGGAGGCTTTAAAATTTTCTTTCTAGTGTCCTTCGTTTGGGAGAAAAATGCAAAGGTACAAGACAGCTTTTCCTTGCCAATAACTCTCTTTTGCAAAGAGCTACGCATTGGAAAATTCAGGGCTATGCCCTGTAGATGATGGCCTAACAGGAGGCTTTAAAATTTTCTTTCTAGTGTACTTCGTTTGGGAGAAAAATGCAAAGGTACAAGACAGCTTTTCCTTGCCAATATCTCTCTTTTGCAAAGAGCTACGCATTGGAAAATTCAGAGCTATACCGTGTAGATGAAGCCCTAACAGGAGGCTTTAAAATTTTCATTCTAGTGTCCTTCGTTTGGGAGAAAAATGCAAAGGTACAAGACAGCTTTTCCTTGCCAATATCTCTCTTTTGCAAAGAGCTACGCATTGGAAAATTCAGGGCTATGCCGTGTAGATGATGGCCTAACAGGAGGCTTTAAAATTTTCTTTCTAGTGTCCTTCGTTTGGGAGAAAAATGCACAGGTACATGACAGCTTTTCCTTGCCAATATCTCTCTTTTGCAAAGAGCTACGCATTGGAAAATTCAGGGCTATGCCGTGTAGATGATGGCCTAACAGGAGGCTTTAAAATTTTCTTTCTAGTGTCCTTCGTTTGGGAGAAAAATGCAAAGGTACAAGAAAGCTTTTCCTTGCCAATATCTCTCTTTTGCAAAGAGCTACGCATTGGAAAATTCAGAGCTATACCGTGTAGATGAAGCCCTAACAGGAGGCTTTAAAATTTTCATTCTAGTGTCCTTCGTTTGGGAGAAAAAATGCAAAGGTACAAGACAGCTTTTCCTTGCCAATATCTCTCTTTTGCAAAGAGCTGCGCATTGGAAAATTCAGGGCTATGCCGTGTAGATGATGGCCTAACAGGAGGCTTTTAAATTTTCATTCTAGTGTCCTTCGTTTGGGAGAAAAATGCAAAGGTACAAGACAGCTTTTCCTTGCCAATATCTCTCTTTTGCAAAGAGCTACGCATTGGAAAATTCAGGGCTATGCCGTGTAGATGATGGCCTAACAGGAGGCTTTAAAATTTTCTTTCTAGTGTCCTTCGTTTGGGAGAAAAATGCAAAGGTACAAGAAAGCTTTTCCTTGCCAATATCTCTCTTTTGCAAAGAGCTACGCATTGGAAAATTCAGGGCTATGCCGTGTAGATGAAGCCCTAACAGGAGGCTTTAAAATTTTCTTTCTAGTGTCCTTCGTTTGGGAGAAAAATGCAAAGGTACAAGACAGCTTTTCCTTGCCAATATCTCTCTTTTGCAAAGAGCTACGCATTGGAAAATTCAGGGCTATGCCGTGTAGATGAAGCCCTAACAGGAGGCTTTAAAATTTTCTTTCTAGTGTCCTTCGTTTGGGAGAAAAATGCAAAGGTACAAGACAGCTTTTCCTTGCCAATATCTCTCTTTTGCAAAGAGCTGCGCATTGGAAAATTCAGGGCTATGCCGTGTAGATGAAGCCCTAACAGGAGGCTTTAAAATTTTCTTTCTAGTGTCCTTCGTTTGGGAGAAAAATGCAAAGGTACAAGACAGCTTTTCCTTGCCAACATCTCTCTTTTGCAAAGAGCTACGCATTGGAAAATTCAGGGCTATGCCGTGTAGATGATGGCCTAACAGGAGGCTTTAAAATTTTCATTCTAGTGTCCTTCGTTTGGGAGAAAAATGCTAAGGTACAAGACAGCTTTTCCTTGCCAATATCTCTCTTTTGCAAAGAGCTACGCATTGGAAAATTCAGGGCTATGCCGTGTAGATGATGGCCTAACAGGAGGCTTTAAAATTTTCTTTCTAGTGTACTTCGTTTGGGAGAAAAATGCAAAGGTACAAGACAGCTTTTCCTTGCCAATATCTCTCTTTTGCAAAGAGCTACGCATTGGAAAATTCAGAGCTATACCGTATAGATGAAGCCCTAACAGGAGGCTTTAAAATTTTCATTCTAGTGTCCTTCGTTTGGGAGAAAAATGCAAAGGTACAAGACAGCTTTTCCATGCCAATATCTCTCTTTTGCAAAGAGCTACGCATTGGAAAATTCAGGGCTATGCCGTGTAGATGATGGCCTAACAGGAGGCTTTAAAATTTTCTTTCTAGTGTCCTTCGTTTGGGAGAAAAATGCAAAGGTACAAGACAGCTTTTCCTTGCAAATATCTCTCTTTTGCAAAGAGCTACGCATTGGAAAATTCAGAGCTATACCGTGTAGATGAAGCCCTAACAGGAGGCTTTAAAATTTTCATTCTAGTGTCCTTCGTTTGGGAGAAAAATTCAAAGGTACAAGACAGCTTTTCCATGCCAATATCTCTCTTTTGCAAAGAGCTACGCATTGGAAAATTCAGGGCTATGCCGTGTAGATGATGGCCTAACAGGAGGCTTTAAAATTTTCTTTCTAGTGTCCTTCGTTTGGGAGAAAAATGCAAAGGTACATGACAGCTTTTCCTTGCCAATATCTCTCTTTTGCAAAGAGCTACGCATTGGAAAATTCAGGGCTATGCCGTGTAGATGATGGCCCAACAGGAGGCTTTAAAATTTTCTTTCTAGTGTCCTTCGTTTGGGAGAAAAATGCAAAGGTACAAGACAGCTTTTCCTTGCCAATATCTCTCTTTTGCAAAGAGCTACGCATTGGAAAATTCAGGGCTATGCCGTGTAGATGATGGCCTAACAGGAGGCTTTAAAATTTTCTTTCTAGTGTCCTTCGTTTGGGAGAAAAATGCAAAGGTACAAGAAAGCTTTTCCTTGCCAATATCTCTCTTTTGCAAAGAGCTACGCATTGGAAAATTCAGGGCTATGCCGTGTAGATGAAGCCCTAACAGGAGGCTTTAAAATTTTCTTTCTAGTGTCCTTCGTTTGGGAGAAAAATGCAAAGGTACAAGACAGCTTTTCCTTGCCAATATCTCTCTTTTGCAAAGAGCTACGCATTGGAAAATTCAGGGCTATGCCGTGTAGATGAAGCCCTAACAGGAGGCTTTAAAATTTTCTTTCTAGTGTCCTTCGTTTGGGAGAAAAATGCAAAGGTACAAGACAGCTTTTCCTTGCCAATATCTCTCTTTTGCAAAGAGCTGCGCATTGGAAAATTCAGGGCTATGCCGTGTAGATGAAGCCCTAACAGGAGGCTTTAAAATTTTCTTTCTAGTGTCCTTCGTTTGGGAGAAAAATGCAAAGGTACAAGACAGCTTTTCCTTGCCAACATCTCTCTTTTGCAAAGAGCTACGCATTGGAAAATTCAGGGCTATGCCGTGTAGATGATGGCCTAACAGGAGGCTTTAAAATTTTCATTCTAGTGTCCTTCGTTTGGGAGAAAAATGCTAAGGTACAAGACAGCTTTTCCTTGCCAATATCTCTCTTTTGCAAAGAGCTACGCATTGGAAAATTCAGGGCTATGCCGTGTAGATGATGGCCTAACAGGAGGCTTTAAAATTTTCTTTCTAGTGTACTTCGTTTGGGAGAAAAATGCAAAGGTACAAGACAGCTTTTCCTTGCCAATATCTCTCTTTTGCAAAGAGCTACGCATTGGAAAATTCAGAGCTATACCGTATAGATGAAGCCCTAACAGGAGGCTTTAAAATTTTCATTCTAGTGTCCTTCGTTTGGGAGAAAAATGCAAAGGTACAAGACAGCTTTTCCATGCCAATATCTCTCTTTTGCAAAGAGCTACGCATTGGAAAATTCAGGGCTATGCCGTGTAGATGATGGCCTAACAGGAGGCTTTAAAATTTTCTTTCTAGTGTCCTTCGTTTGGGAGAAAAATGCAAAGGTACAAGACAGCTTTTCCTTGCAAATATCTCTCTTTTGCAAAGAGCTACGCATTGGAAAATTCAGAGCTATACCGTGTAGATGAAGCCCTAACAGGAGGCTTTAAAATTTTCATTCTAGTGTCCTTCGTTTGGGAGAAAAATTCAAAGGTACAAGACAGCTTTTCCATGCCAATATCTCTCTTTTGCAAAGAGCTACGCATTGGAAAATTCAGGGCTATGCCGTGTAGATGATGGCCTAACAGGAGGCTTTAAAATTTTCTTTCTAGTGTCCTTCGTTTGGGAGAAAAATGCAAAGGTACATGACAGCTTTTCCTTGCCAATATCTCTCTTTTGCAAAGAGCTACGCATTGGAAAATTCAGGGCTATGCCGTGTAGATGATGGCCCAACAGGAGGCTTTAAAATTTTCTTTCTAGTGTCCTTCGTTTGGGAGAAAAATGCAAAGGTACAAGAAAGCTTTTCCTTGCCAATATCTCTCTTTTGCAAAGAGCTACGCATTGGAAAATTCAGAGCTATACCGTAAAGATGAAGCCCTAACAGGAGGCTTTAAAATTTTCATTTTAGTGTCCTTCGTTTGGGAGAAAAAATGCAAAGGTACAAGACAGCTTTTCCTTGCCAATATCTCTCTTTTGCAAAGAGCTGCGCATTGGAAAATTCAGGGCTATGCCGTGTAGATGATGGCCTAACAGGAGGCTTTAAAATTTTCTTTCTAGTGTCCTTCGTTTGGGAGAAAAATGCAAAGGTACAAGAAAGCTTTTCCTTGCAAATATCTCTCTTTTGCAAAGAGCTACGCAATGGAAAATTCAGGGCTATGCCGTGTAGATGAAGCCCTAACAGGAGGCTTTAAAATTTTCTTTCTAGTGTCCTTCGTTTGGGAGAAAAATGCAAAGGTACAAAACAGCTTTTCCTTGCCAATATCTCTCTTTTGCAAAGAGCTACGCATTGGAAAATTCAGGGCTATGCCGTGTAGATGAAGCCCTAACAGGAGGCTTTAAAATTTTCTTTCTAGTGTCCTTCGTTTGGGAGAAAAATGCAAAGGTACAAGACAGCTTTTCCTTGCCAATAACTCTCTTTTGCAAAGAGCTACGCATTGGAAAATTCAGGGCTATGCCCTGTAGATGATGGCCTAACAGGAGGCTTTAAAATTTTCTTTCTAGTGTACTTCGTTTGGGAGAAAAATGCAAAGGTACAAGACAGCTTTTCCTTGCCAATATCTCTCTTTTGCAAAGAGCTACGCATTGGAAAATTCAGAGCTATACCGTGTAGATGAAGCCCTAACAGGAGGCTTTAAAATTTTCATTCTAGTGTCCTTCGTTTGGGAGAAAAATGCAAAGGTACAAGACAGCTTTTCCTTGCCAATATCTCTCTTTTGCAAAGAGCTACGCATTGGAAAATTCAGGGCTATGCCGTGTAGATGATGGCCTAACAGGAGGCTTTAAAATTTTCTTTCTAGTGTCCTTCGTTTGGGAGAAAAATGCAAAGGTACAAGAAAGCTTTTCCTTGCCAATATCTCTCTTTTGCAAAGAGCTACGCATTGGAAAATTCAGAGCTATACCGTGTAGATGAAGCCCTAACAGGAGGCTTTAAAATTTTCATTCTAGTGTCCTTCGTTTGGGAGAAAAAATGCAAAGGTACAAGACAGCTTTTCCTTGCCAATATCTCTCTTTTGCAAAGAGCTGCGCATTGGAAAATTCAGGGCTATGCCGTGTAGATGATGGCCTAACAGGAGGCTTTAAAATTTTCTTTCTAGTGTCCTTCGTTTGGGAGAAAAATGCAAAGGTACAAGAAAGCTTTTCCTTGCCAATATCTCTCTTTTGCAAAGAGCTACGCATTGGAAAATTCAGGGCTATGCCGTGTAGATGAAGCCCTAACAGGAGGCTTTAAAATTTTCTTTCTAGTGTCCTTCGTTTGGGAGAAAAATGCAAAGGTACAAGACAGCTTTTCCTTGCCAATATCTCTCTTTTGCAAAGAGCTACGCATTGGAAAATTCAGGGCTATGCCGTGTAGATGAAGCCCTAACAGGAGGCTTTAAAATTTTCTTTCTAGTGTCCTTCGTTTGGGAGAAAAATGCAAAGGTACAAGACAGCTTTTCCTTGCCAATATCTCTCTTTTGCAAAGAGCTGCGCATTGGAAAATTCAGGGCTATGCCGTGTAGATGAAGCCCTAACAGGAGGCTTTAAAATTTTCTTTCTAGTGTCCTTCGTTTGGGAGAAAAATGCAAAGGTACAAAACAGCTTTTCCTTGCCAATATCTCTCTTTTGCAAAGAGCTACGCATTGGAAAATTCAGGGCTATGCCGTGTAGATGAAGCCCTAACAGGAGGCTTTAAAATTTTCTTTCTAGTGTCCTTCGTTTGGGAGAAAAATGCAAAGGTACAAGACAGCTTTTCCTTGCCAATAACTCTCTTTTGCAAAGAGCTACGCATTGGAAAATTCAGGGCTATGCCCTGTAGATGATGGCCTAACAGGAGGCTTTAAAATTTTCTTTCTAGTGTACTTCGTTTGGGAGAAAAATGCAAAGGTACAAGACAGCTTTTCCTTGCCAATATCTCTCTTTTGCAAAGAGCTACGCATTGGAAAATTCAGAGCTATACCGTGTAGATGAAGCCCTAACAGGAGGCTTTAAAATTTTCATTCTAGTGTCCTTCGTTTGGGAGAAAAATGCAAAGGTACAAGACAGCTTTTCCTTGCCAATATCTCTCTTTTGCAAAGAGCTACGCATTGGAAAATTCAGGGCTATGCCGTGTAGATGATGGCCTAACAGGAGGCTTTAAAATTTTCTTTCTAGTGTCCTTCGTTTGGGAGAAAAATGCAAAGGTACAAGAAAGCTTTTCCTTGCCAATATCTCTCTTTTGCAAAGAGCTACGCATTGGAAAATTCAGAGCTATACCGTGTAGATGAAGCCCTAACAGGAGGCTTTAAAATTTTCATTCTAGTGTCCTTCGTTTGGGAGAAAAAATGCAAAGGTACAAGACAGCTTTTCCTTGCCAATATCTCTCTTTTGCAAAGAGCTGCGCATTGGAAAATTCAGGGCTATGCCGTGTAGATGATGGCCTAACAGGAGGCTTTAAAATTTTCTTTCTAGTGTCCTTCGTTTGGGAGAAAAATGCAAAGGTACAAGAAAGCTTTTCCTTGCCAATATCTCTCTTTTGCAAAGAGCTACGCATTGGAAAATTCAGGGCTATGCCGTGTAGATGAAGCCCTAACAGGAGGCTTTAAAATTTTCTTTCTAGTGTCCTTCGTTTGGGAGAAAAATGCAAAGGTACAAGACAGCTTTTCCTTGCCAATATCTCTCTTTTGCAAAGAGCTACGCATTGGAAAATTCAGAGCTATACCGTGTAGATGAAGCCCTAACAGGAGGCTTTAAAATTTTCATTCTAGTGTCCTTCGTTTGGGAGAAAAATGCAAAGGTACAAGACAGCTTTTCCTTGCCAATATCTCTCTTTTGCAAAGAGCTACGCATTGGAAAATTCAGGGCTATGCCGTGTAGATGATGGCCTAACAGGAGGCTTTAAAATTTTCTTTCTAGTGTCCTTCGTTTGGGAGAAAAATGCAAAGGTACATGACAGCTTTTCCTTGCCAATATCTCTCTTTTGCAAAGAGCTACGCATTTGAAAATTCAGGGCTATGCCGTGTAGATGATGGCCTAACAGGAGGCTTTAAAATTTTCTTTCTAGTGTCCTTCGTTTGGGAGAAAAATGCAAAGGTACAAGAAAGCTTTTCCTTGCCAATATCTCTCTTTTGCAAAGAGCTACGCATTGGAAAATTCAGAGCTATACCGTGTAGATGAAGCCCTAACAGGAGGCTTTAAAATTTTCATTCTAGTGTCCTTCGTTTGGGAGAAAAAATGCAAAGGTACAAGACAGCTTTTCCTTGCCAATATCTCTCTTTTGCAAAGAGCTGCGCATTGGAAAATTCAGGGCTATGCCGTGTAGATGATGGCCTAACAGGAGGCTTTAAAATTTTCTTTCTAGTGTCCTTCGTTTGGGAGAAAAATGCAAAGGTACAAGAAAGCTTTTCCTTGCCAATATCTCTCTTTTGCAAAGAGCTACGCATTGGAAAATTCAGGGCTATGCCGTGTAGATGAAGCCCTAACAGGAGGCTTTAAAATTTTCTTTCTAGTGTCCTTCGTTTGGGAGAAAAATGCAAAGGTACAAGACAGCTTTTCCTTGCCAATATCTCTCTTTTGCAAAGAGCTACGCATTGGAAAATTCAGGGCTATGCCGTGTAGATGAAGCCCTAACAGGAGGCTTTAAAATTTTCTTTCTAGTGTCCTTCGTTTGGGAGAAAAATGCAAAGGTACAAGACAGCTTTTCCTTGCCAATATCTCTCTTTTGCAAAGAGCTGCGCATTGGAAAATTCAGGGCTATGCCGTGTAGATGAAGCCCTAACAGGAGGCTTTAAAATTTTCTTTCTAGTGTCCTTCGTTTGGGAGAAAAATGCAAAGGTACAAGACAGCTTTTCCTTGCCAACATCTCTCTTTTGCAAAGAGCTACGCATTGGAAAATTCAGGGCTATGCCGTGTAGATGATGGCCTAACAGGAGGCTTTAAAATTTTCATTCTAGTGTCCTTCGTTTGGGAGAAAAATGCTAAGGTACAAGACAGCTTTTCCTTGCCAATATCTCTCTTTTGCAAAGAGCTACGCATTGGAAAATTCAGGGCTATGCCGTGTAGATGATGGCCTAACAGGAGGCTTTAAAATTTTCTTTCTAGTGTACTTCGTTTGGGAGAAAAATGCAAAGGTACAAGACAGCTTTTCCTTGCCAATATCTCTCTTTTGCAAAGAGCTACGCATTGGAAAATTCAGAGCTATACCGTATAGATGAAGCCCTAACAGGAGGCTTTAAAATTTTCATTCTAGTGTCCTTCGTTTGGGAGAAAAATGCAAAGGTACAAGACAGCTTTTCCATGCCAATATCTCTCTTTTGCAAAGAGCTACGCATTGGAAAATTCAGGGCTATGCCGTGTAGATGATGGCCTAACATGAGGCTTTAAAATTTTCTTTCTAGTGTCCTTCGTTTGGGAGAAAAATGCAAAGGTACAAGACAGCTTTTCCTTGCAAATATCTCTCTTTTGCAAAGAGCTACGCATTGGAAAATTCAGAGCTATACCGTGTAGATGAAGCCCTAACAGGAGGCTTTAAAATTTTCATTCTAGTGTCCTTCGTTTGGGAGAAAAATTCAAAGGTACAAGACAGCTTTTCCATGCCAATATCTCTCTTTTGCAAAGAGCTACGCATTGGAAAATTCAGGGCTATGCCGTGTAGATGATGGCCTAACAGGAGGCTTTAAAATTTTCTTTCTAGTGTCCTTCGTTTGGGAGAAAAATGCAAAGGTACATGACAGCTTTTCCTTGCCAATATCTCTCTTTTGCAAAGAGCTACGCATTGGAAAATTCAGGGCTATGCCGTGTAGATGATGGCCTAACAGGAGGCTTTAAAATTTTCTTTCTAGTGTCCTTCGTTTGGGAGAAAAATGCAAAGGTACAAGACAGCTTTTCCTTGCCAATATCTCTCTTTTGCAAAGAGCTGTGCATTGGAAAATTCAGGGCTATGCCGTGTAGATGATGGCCTAATAGGAGGCTTTAAAATTTTCTTTCTAGTGTCCTTCGTTTGGGAGAAAAATGCAAAGGTACAAGAAAGCTTTTCCTTGCCAATATCTCTCTTTTGCAAAGAGCTACGCATTGGAAAATTCAGGGCTATGCCGTGTAGATGAAGCCCTAACAGGAGGCTTTAAAATTTTCTTTCTAGTGTCCTTCGTTTGGGAGAAAAATGCAAAGGTACAAGACAGCTTTTCCTTGCAAATATCTCTCTTTTGCAAAGAGCTACGCATTGGAAAATTCAGGGCTATGCCGTGTTGATGAAGCCCTAACAGGAGGCTTTACAATTTTCTTTCTAGTGTCCTTCGTTTGGGAGAAAAATGCAAAGGTACAAGACAGCTTTTCCTTGCAAATATCTCTCTTTTGCAAAGAGCTGCGCATTGGAAAATTCAGGGCTATGCCGTGTAGATGATGGCCTAACAGGAGGCTTTAAAATTTTCTTTCTAGTGTCCTTCGTTTGGGAGAAAAATGCAAAGGTACAAGACAGCTTTTCCTTGCCAATATCTCTCTTTTGCAAAGAGCTACGCATTGGAAAATTCAGAGCTATACCGTGTAGATGAAGCCCTAACAGGAGGCTTTAAAATTTTCATTCTAGTGTCCTTCGTTTGGGAGAAAAATGCAAAGGTACAAGACAGCTTTTCCTTGCCAATATCTCTCTTTTGCAAAGAGCTACGCATTGGAAAATTCAGGGCTATGCCGTGTAGATGATGGCCTAACAGGAGGCTTTAAAATTTTCTTTCTAGTGTCCTTCGTTTGGGAGAAAAATGCAAAGGTACAAGAAAGCTTTTCCTTGCCAATATCTCTCTTTTGCAAAGAGCTACGCATTGGAAAATTCAGAGCTATACCGTGTAGATGAAGCCCTAACAGGAGGCTTTAAAATTTTCATTTTAGTGTCCTTCGTTTGGGAGAAAAAATGCAAAGGTACAAGACAGCTTTTCCTTGCCAATATCTCTCTTTTGCAAAGAGCTGCGCATTGGAAAATTCAGGGCTATGCCGTGTAGATGATGGCCTAACAGGAGGCTTTAAAATTTTCATTCTAGTGTCCTTCGTTTGGGAGAAAAATGCAAAGGTACAAGACAGCTTTTCCTTGCCAATATCTCTCTTTTGCAAAGAGCTATGCATTGGAAAATTCAGGGCTATGCCGTGTAGATGATGGCCTAACAGGAGGCTTTAAAATTTTCTTTCTAGTGTCCTTCGTTTGGGAGAAAAATGCAAAGGTACAAGACAGCTTTTCCTTGCCAATATCTCTCTTTTGCAAAGAGCTGCGCATTGGAAAATTCAGGGCTATGCCGTGTAGATGATGGCCTAACAGGAGGCTTTAAAATTTTCTTTCTAGTGTCCTTCGTTTGGGAGAAAAATGCAAAGGTACAAGACAGCTTTTCCTTGCAAATATCTCTCTTTTGCAAAGAGCTACGCATTGGAAAATTCAGAGCTATACCGTATAGATGAAGCCCTAACAGGAGGCTTTAAAATTTTCATTCTAGTGTCCTTCGTTTGGGAGAAAAATGCAAAGGTACAATACAGCTTTTCCTTGCCAATATCTCTCTTTTGCAAAGAGCTACGCATTGGAAAATTCAGGGCTATGCCATGTAGATGAAGCCCTAACAGGAGGCTTTAAAATTTTATTTCTAGTGTCCTTCGTTTGGGAGAAAAATGCAAAGGTACAAGACAGCTTTTCCTTGCCAATATCTCTCTTTTGCAAAGAGCTACGCATTGGAAAATTCAGGGCTATGCCGTGTAGATGATGGCCTAACAGGAGGCTTTAAAATTTTCTTTCTAGTGTCCTTCGTTTGGGAGAAAAATGCAAAGGTACAAGAAAGCTTTTCCTTGCCAATATCTCTCTTTTGCAAAGAGCTACGCATTGGAAAATTCAGGGCTATGCCGTGTAGATGAAGCCCTAACAGGAGGCTTTAAAATTTTCTTTCTAGTGTCCTTCATTTGGGAGAAAAATGCAAAGGTACAAGACAGCTTTTCCTTGCCAATATCTCTCTTTTGCAAAGAGCTACGCATTGGAAAATTCAGGGCTATGCCGTGTAGATGAAGCCCTAAAAGGAGGCTTTAAAATTTTCTTTCTAGTGTCCTTCGTTTGGGAGAAAAATGCAAAGGTACAAGACAGCTTTTCCTTGCCAATATCTCTCTTTTGCAAAGAGCTGTGCATTGGAAAATTC
Organism: Pseudophryne corroboree; assembly: GCF_028390025.1. NCBI lineage: Eukaryota > Metazoa > Chordata > Amphibia > Anura > Myobatrachidae > Pseudophryne > Pseudophryne corroboree. The sequence continues at coordinate 78,033 of NW_026967742.1, forward strand.
AGGGCTATGCCGTGTAGATGATGGCCTAACAGGAGGCTTTAAAATTTTCTTTCTAGTGTCCTTCGTTTGGGAGAAAAATGCAAAGGTACAAGAAAGCTTTTCCTTGCCAATATCTCTCTTTTGCAAAGAGCTACGCATTGGAAAATTCAGGGCTATGCCGTGTAGATGAAGCCCTAACAGGAGGCTTTAAAATTTTCTTTCTAGTGTCCTTCGTTTGGGAGAAAAATGCAAAGGTACAAGACAGCTTTTCCTTGCCAATATCTCTCTTTTGCAAAGAGCTACGCATTGGAAAATTCAGGGCTATGCCGTGTTGATGAAGCCCTAACAGGAGGCTTTACAATTTTCTTTCTAGTGTCCTTCGTTTGGGAGAAAAATGCAAAGGTACAAGACAGCTTTTCCTTGCAAATATCTCTCTTTTGCAAAGAGCTGCGCATTGGAAAATTCAGGGCTATGCCGTGTAGATGATGGCCTAACAGGAGGCTTTAAAATTTTCTTTCTAGTGTCCTTCGTTTGGGAGAAAAATGCAAAGGTACAAGACAGCTTTTCCTTGCCAATATCTCTCTTTTGCAAAGAGCTACGCATTGGAAAATTCAGAGCTATACCGTGTAGATGAAGCCCTAACAGGAGGCTTTAAAATTTTCATTCTAGTGTCCTTCGTTTGGGAGAAAAATGCAAAGGTACAAGACAGCTTTTCCTTGCCAATATCTCTCTTTTGCAAAGAGCTACGCATTGAAAAATTCAGGGCTATGCCGTGTAGATGATGGCCTAACAGGAGGCTTTAAAATTTTCTTTCTAGTGTCCTTCGTTTGGGAGAAAAATGCAAAGGTACAAGAAAGCTTTTCCTTGCCAATATCTCTCTTTTGCAAAGAGCTACGCATTGGAAAATTCAGAGCTATACCGTGTAGATGAAGCCCTAACAGGAGGCTTTAAAATTTTCATTTTAGTGTCCTTCGTTTGGGAGAAAAAATGCAAAGGTACAAGACAGCTTTTCCTTGCCAATATCTCTCTTTTGCAAAGAGCTGCGCATTGGAAAATTCAGGGCTATGCCGTGTAGATGATGGCCTAACAGGAGGCTTTAAAATTTTCATTCTAGTGTCCTTCGTTTGGGAGAAAAATGCAAAGGTACAAGACAGCTTTTCCTTGCCAATATCTCTCTTTTGCAAAGAGCTACGCATTGGAAAATTCAGGGCTATGCCGTGTAGATGATGGCCTAACAGGAGGCTTTAAAATTTTCTTTCTAGTGTCCTTCGTTTGGGAGAAAAATGCAAAGGTACAAGACAGCTTTTCCTTGCCAATATCTCTCTTTTGCAAAGAGCTGCGCATTGGAAAATTCAGGGCTATGCCGTGTAGATGATGGCCTAACAGGAGGCTTTAAAATTTTCTTTCTAGTGTCCTTCGTTTGGGAGAAAAATGCAAAGGTACAAGAAAGCTTTTCCTTGCCAATATCTCTCTTTTGCAAAGAGCTACGCATTGGAAAATTCAGGGCTATGCCGTGTAGATGAAGCCCTAACAGGAGGCTTTAAAATTTTCTTTCTAGTGTCCTTCGTTTGGGAGAAAAATGCAAAGGTACAAGACAGCTTTTCCTTGCCAATATCTCTCTTTTGCAAAGAGCTACGCATTGGAAAATTCAGGGCTATGCCGTGTTGATGAAGCCCTAACAGGAGGCTTTACAATTTTCTTTCTAGTGTCCTTCGTTTGGGAGAAAAATGCAAAGGTACAAGACAGCTTTTCCTTGCAAATATCTCTCTTTTGCAAAGAGCTGCGCATTGGAAAATTCAGGGCTATGCCGTGTAGATGATGGCCTAACAGGAGGCTTTAAAATTTTCATTCTAGTGTCCTTCATTTGGGAGAAAAATGCAAAGGTACAAGACAGCTTTTCCTTGCCAATATCTCTCTTTTGCAAAGAGCTGCGCATTGGAAAATTCAGGGCTATGCCGTGTAGATGATGGCCTAACAGAAGGCTTTAAAATTTTCTTTCTAGTGTCCTTCGTTTGGGAGAAAAATGCAAAGGTACAATACAGCTTTTCCTTGCCAATATCTCTCTTTTGCAAAGAGCTACGCATTGGAAAATTCAGGGCTATGCCATGTAGATGAAGCCCTAACAGGAGGCTTTAAAATTTTATTTCTAGTGTCCTTCGTTTGGGAGAAAAATGCAAAGGTACAAGACAGCTTTTCCTTGCCAATATCTCTCTTTTGCAAAGAGCTACGCATTGGAAAATTCAGGGCTATGCCGTGTAGATGATGGCCTAACAGGAGGCTTTAAAATTTTCTTTCTAGTGTCCTTCGTTTGGGAGAAAAATGCAAAGGTACAAAACAGCTTTTCCTTGCCAATATCTCTCTTTTGCAAAGAGCTACGCATTGGAAAATTCAGGGCTATGCCGTGTAGATGATGGCCTAACAGGAGGCTTTAAAATTTTCTTTCTAGTGTCCTTCGTTTGGGAGAAAAATGCAAAGGTACAAGAAAGCTTTTCCTTGCCAATATCTCTCTTTTGCAAAGAGCTACGCATTGGAAAATTCAGAGCTATACCGTGTAGATGAAGCCCTAACAGGAGGCTTTAAAATTTTCATTTTAGTGTCCTTCGTTTGGGAGAAAAAATGCAAAGGTACAAGACAGCTTTTCCTTGCCAATATCTCTCTTTTGCAAAGAGCTGCGCATTGGAAAATTCAGGGCTATGCCGTGTAGATGATGGCCTAACAGGAGGCTTTAAAATTTTCATTCTAGTGTCCTTCGTTTGGGAGAAAAATGCAAAGGTACAAGAAAGCTTTTCCTTGCCAATATCTCTCTTTTGCAAAGAGCTACGCATTGGAAAATTCAGAGCTATACCGTGTAGATGAAGCCCTAACAGGAGGCTTTAAAATTTTCATTTTAGTGTCCTTCGTTTGGGAGAAAAAATGCAAAGGTACAAGACAGCTTTTCCTTGCCAATATCTCTCTTTTGCAAAGAGCTGCGCATTGGAAAATTCAGGGCTATGCCGTGTAGATGATGGCCTAACAGGAGGCTTTAAAATTTTCATTCTAGTGTCCTTCGTTTGGGAGAAAAATGCAAAGGTACAAGACAGCTTTTCCTTGCCAATATCTCTCTTTTGCAAAGAGCTACGCATTGGAAAATTCAGGGCTATGCCGTGTAGATGATGGCCTAACAGGAGGCTTTAAAATTTTCTTTCTAGTGTCCTTCGTTTGGGAGAAAAATGCAAAGGTACAAGACAGCTTTTCCTTGCCAATATCTCTCTTTTGCAAAGAGCTGCGCATTGGAAAATTCAGGGCTATGCCGTGTAGATGATGGCCTAACAGGAGGCTTTAAAATTTTCTTTCTAGTGTCCTTCGTTTGGGAGAAAAATGCAAAGGTACAAGAAAGCTTTTCCTTGCCAATATCTCTCTTTTGCAAAGAGCTACGCATTGGAAAATTCAGGGCTATGCCGTGTAGATGAAGCCCTAACAGGAGGCTTTAAAATTTTCTTTCTAGTGTCCTTCGTTTGGGAGAAAAATGCAAAGGTACAAGACAGCTTTTCCTTGCCAATATCTCTCTTTTGCAAAGAGCTACGCATTGGAAAATTCAGGGCTATGCCGTGTTGATGAAGCCCTAACAGGAGGCTTTACAATTTTCTTTCTAGTGTCCTTCGTTTGGGAGAAAAATGCAAAGGTACAAGACAGCTTTTCCTTGCAAATATCTCTCTTTTGCAAAGAGCTGCGCATTGGAAAATTCAGGGCTATGCCGTGTAGATGATGGCCTAACAGGAGGCTTTAAAATTTTCATTCTAGTGTCCTTCATTTGGGAGAAAAATGCAAAGGTACAAGACAGCTTTTCCTTGCCAATATCTCTCTTTTGCAAAGAGCTACGCATTGGAAAATTCAGGGCTATGCCGTGTAGATGATGGCCTAACAGAAGGCTTTAAAATTTTCTTTCTAGTGTCCTTCGTTTGGGAGAAAAATGCAAAGGTACAATACAGCTTTTCCTTGCCAATATCTCTCTTTTGCAAAGAGCTACGCATTGGAAAATTCAGGGCTATGCCGTGTAGATGATGGCCTAACAGGAGGCTTTAAAATTTTCTTTCTAGTGTCCTTCGTTTGGGAGAAAAATGCAAAGGTACAAAACAGCTTTTCCTTGCCAATATCTCTCTTTTGCAAAGAGCTACGCATTGGAAAATTCAGGGCTATGCCGTGTAGATGATGGCCTAACAGGAGGCTTTAAAATTTTCTTTCTAGTGTCCTTCGTTTGGGAGAAAAATGCAAAGGTACAAGACAGCTTTTCCTTGCCAATATCTCTCTTTGGCAAAGAGCTGTGCATTGGAAAATTCAGGGCTATGCCGTGTAGATGATGGCCTAACAGGAGGCTTTAAAATTTTCTTTCTAGTGTCCTTCGTTTGGGAGAAAAATGCAAAGGTACAAGAAAGCTTTTCCTTGCCAATATCTCTCTTTTGCAAAGAGCTACGCATTGGAAAATTCAGGGCTATGCCGTGTAGATGAAGCCCTAACAGGAGGCTTTAAAATTTTCTTTCTAGTGTCCTTCGTTTGGGAGAAAAATGCAAAGGTACAAGACAGCTTTTCCTTGCCAATATCTCTCTTTTGCAAAGAGCTACGCATTGGAAAATTCAGGGCTATGCCGTGTTGATGAAGCCCTAACAGGAGGCTTTACAATTTTCTTTCTAGTGTCCTTCGTTTGGGAGAAAAATGCAAAGGTACAAGACAGCTTTTCCTTGCAAATATCTCTCTTTTGCAAAGAGCTGCGCATTGGAAAATTCAGAGCTATACCGTGTAGATGAAGCCCTAACAGGAGGCTTTAAAATTTTCATTTTAGTGTCCTTCGTTTGGGAGAAAAAATGCAAAGGTACAAGACAGCTTTTCCTTGCCAATATCTCTCTTTTGCAAAGAGCTGCGCATTGGAAAATTCAGGGCTATGCCGTGTAGATGATGGCCTAACAGGAGGCTTTAAAATTTTCATTCTAGTGTCCTTCGTTTGGGAGAAAAATGCAAAGGTACAAGACAGCTTTTCCTTGCCAATATCTCTCTTTTGCAAAGAGCTACGCATTGGAAAATTCAGGGCTATGCCGTGTAGATGATGGCCTAACAGGAGGCTTTAAAATTTTCTTTCTAGTGTCCTTCGTTTGGGAGAAAAATGCAAAGGTACAAGACAGCTTTTCCTTGCCAATATCTCTCTTTTGCAAAGAGCTGTGCATTGGAAAATTCAGGGCTATGCCGTGTAGATGATGGCCTAACAGGAGGCTTTAAAATTTTCTTTCTAGTGTCCTTCGTTTGGGAGAAAAATGCAAAGGTACAAGAAAGCTTTTCCTTGCCAATATCTCTCTTTTGCAAAGAGCTACGCATTGGAAAATTCAGGGCTATGCCGTGTAGATGAAGCCCTAACAGGAGGCTTTAAAATTTTCTTTCTAGTGTCCTTCGTTTGGGAGAAAAATGCAAAGGTACAAGACAGCTTTTCCTTGCCAATATCTCTCTTTTGCAAAGAGCTACGCATTGGAAAATTCAGGGCTATGCCGTGTTGATGAAGCCCTAACAGGAGGCTTTACAATTTTCTTTCTAGTGTCCTTCGTTTGGGAGAAAAATGCAAAGGTACAAGACAGCTTTTCCTTGCAAATATCTCTCTTTTGCAAAGAGCTGCGCATTGGAAAATTCAGGGCTATGCCGTGTAGATGATGGCCTAACAGGAGGCTTTAAAATTTTCTTTCTAGTGTCCTTCGTTTGGGAGAAAAATGCAAAGGTACAAGACAGCTTTTCCTTGCCAATATCTCTCTTTTGCAAAGAGCTACGCATTGGAAAATTCAGAGCTATACCGTGTAGATGAAGCCCTAACAGGAGGCTTTAAAATTTTCATTCTAGTGTCCTTCGTTTGGGAGAAAAATGCAAAGGTACAAGACAGCTTTTCCTTGCCAATATCTCTCTTTTGCAAAGAGCTACGCATTGGAAAATTCAGGGCTATGCCGTGTAGATGATGGCCTAACAGGAGGCTTTAAAATTTTCTTTCTAGTGTCCTTCGTTTGGGAGAAAAATGCAAAGGTACATGACAGCTTTTCCTTGCCAATATCTCTCTTTTGCAAAGAGCTACGCATTGGAAAATTCAGGGCTATGCCGTGTAGATGATGGCCTAACAGGAGGCTTTAAAATTTTCTTTCTAGTGTCCTTCGTTTGGGAGAAAAATGCAAAGGTACAAGAAAGCTTTTCCTTGCCAATATCTCTCATTTGCAAAGAGCTACGCATTGGAAAATTCAGAGCTATACCGTGTAGATGAAGCCCTAACAGGAGGCTTTAAAATTTTCATTTTAGTGTCCTTCGTTTGGGAGAAAAAATGCAAAGGTACAAGACAGCTTTTCCTTGCCAATATCTCTCTTTTGCAAAGAGCTACGCATTGGAAAATTCAGGGCTATGCCGTGTTGATGAAGCCCTAACAGGAGGCTTTACAATTTTCTTTCTAGTGTCCTTCGTTTGGGAGAAAAATGCAAAGGTACAAGACAGCTTTTCCTTGCAAATATCTCTCTTTTGCAAAGAGCTGCGCATTGGAAAATTCAGGGCTATGCCGTGTAGATGATGGCCTAACAGGAGGCTTTAAAATTTTCATTCTAGTGTCCTTCATTTGGGAGAAAAATGCAAAGGTACAAGACAGCTTTTCCTTGCCAATATCTCTCTTTTGCAAAGAGCTACGCATTGGAAAATTCAGGGCTATGCCGTGTAGATGATGGCCTAACAGAAGGCTTTAAAATTTTCTTTCTAGTGTCCTTCGTTTGGGAGAAAAATGCAAAGGTACAATACAGCTGTTCCTTGCCAATATCTCTCTTTTGCAAAGAGCTACGCATTGGAAAATTCAGGGCTATGCCATGTAGATGAAGCCCTAACAGGAGGCTTTAAAATTTTATTTCTAGTGTCCTTCGTTTGGGAGAAAAATGCAAAGGTACAAGACAGCTTTTCCTTGCCAATATCTCTCTTTGCAAAGAGCTGCACATTGGAAAATTCAGGGCTATGCCGTGTAGATGATGGCCTAACAGGAGGCTTTAAAATTTTAATTCTAGTGTCCTTCGTTTGGGAGAAAAATGCAAAGGTACAAGACAGCTTTTCCTTGCCAATATCTCTCTTTTGCAAAGAGCTACGCATTGGAAAATTCAGAGCTATACCGTGTAGATGAAGCCCTAACAGGAGGCTTTAAAATTTTCATTCTAGTGTCCTTCGTTTGGGAGAAAAATGCAAAGGTACAAGACAGCTTTTCCTTGCCAATATCTCTCTTTTGCAAAGAGCTGCGCATTGGAAAATTCAGGGCTATGCCGTGTAGATGATGGCCTTACAGGAGGCTTTAAAATTTTCTTTCTAGTGTCCTTCGTTTGGGAGAAAAATGCAAAGGTACAAGACAGCTTTTCCTTGCCAATATCTCTTCTTTGCAAAGAGCTACGCATTGGAAAATTCAGAGCTATACCGTATAGATGAAGCCCTAACAGGAGGCTTTAAAATTTTCATTCTAGTGTCCTTCGTTTGGGAGAAAAATGCAAAGGTACAAGACAGCTTTTCCATGCCAATATCTCTCTTTTGCAAAGAGCTACGCATTGGAAAATTCAGGGCTATGCCGTGTAGATGATGGCCTAACAGGAGGCTTTAAAATTTTCTTTCTAGTGTCCTTCGTTTGGGAGAAAAATGCAAAGGTACAAGACAGCTTTTCCTTGCCAATATCTCTCTTTTGCAAAGAGCTACGCATTGGAAAATTCAGAGCTATACCGTGTAGATGAAGCCCTAACAGGAGGCTTTAACATTTTCATTCTAGTGTCCTTCGTTTGGGAGAAAAATGCAAAGGTACAAGACAGCTTTTCCTTGCCAATATCTCTCTTTTGCAAAGAGCTACGCATTGGAAAATTCAGGGCTATGCCGTGTAGATGATGGCCTAACAGGAGGCTTTAAAATTTTCTTTCTAGTGTCCTTCGTTTGGGAGAAAAATGCAAAGGTACATGACAGCTTTTCCTTGCCAATATCTCTCTTTTGCAAAGAGCTACGCATTGGAAAATTCAGGGCTATGCCGTGTAGATGATGGCCTAACAGGAGGCTTTAAAATTTTCTTTCTAGTGTCCTTCGTTTGGGAGAAAAATGCAAATGTACAAGAAAGCTTTTCCTTGCCAATATCTCTCTTTTGCAAAGAGCTACGCATTGGAAAATTCAGAGCTATACCGTGTAGATGAAGCCCTAACAGGAGGCTTTAAAATTTTCATTCTAGTGTTCTTCGTTTGGGAGAAAAATGCAAAGGTACAAGACAGCTTTTCCTTGCCAATATCTCTCTTTTGCAAAGAGCTACGCATTGGAAAATTCAGAGCTATACCGTGTAGATGAAGCCCTAACAGGAGGCTTTAACATTTTCATTCTAGTGTCCTTCGTTTGGGAGAAAAATGCAAAGGTACAAGACAGCTTTTCCTTGCCAATATCTCTCTTTTGCAAAGAGCTACGCATTGGAAAATTTAGGGCTATGCCGTGTAGATGAAGCCCTAACAGGAGGCTTTAAAATTTTCTTTCTAGTGTCCTTCGTTTGGGAGAAAAATGCAAAGGTACAAGAAAGCTTTTCCTTGCCAATATCTCTCTTTTGCAAAGAGCTACGCATTGGAAAATTCAGAGCTATACCGTGTAGATGAAGCCCTAACAGGAGGCTTTAAAATTTTCATTCTAGTGTCCTTCGTTTGGGAGAAAAATGCAAAGGTACAAGACAGCTTTTCCTTGCCAATATCTCTCTTTTGCAAAGAGCTACGCATTGGAAAATTCAGGGCTATGCCGTGTAGATGAAGCCCTAACAGGAGGCTTTAAAATTTTCTTTCTAGTGTCCTTCGTTTGGGAGAAAAATGCAAAGGTACAAGACAGCTTTTCCTTGCCAATATCTCTCTTTTGCAAAGAGCTGCGCATTGGAAAATTCAGGGCTATGCCGTGTAGATGAAGCACTAACAGGAGGCTTTAAAATTTTCTTTCTAGTGTCCTTCGTTTGGGAGAAAAATGCAAAGGTACAAGACCGCTTTTCCTTGCCAATATCTCTCTTTTGCAAAGAGCTACGCATTGGAAAATTCAGAGCTATACCGTGTAGATGAAGCCCTAACAGGAGGCTTTAAAATTTTCATTCTAGTGTCCTTCGTTTGGGAGAAAAATGCAAAGGTACAAGACAGCTTTTCCTTGCCAATATCTCTCTTTTGCAAAGAGCTACGCATTGGAAAATTCAGGGCTATGCCGTGTAGATGATGGCCTAACAGAAGGCTTTAAAATTTTCTTTCTAGTGTCCTTCGTTTGGGAGAAAAATGCAAAGGTACAATACAGCTTTTCCTTGCCAATATCTCTCTTTTGCAAAGAGCTACGCATTGGAAAATTCAGGGCTATGCCATGTAGATGAAGCCCTAACAGGAGGCTTTAAAATTTTATTTCTAGTGTCCTTCGTTTGGGAGAAAAATGCAAAGGTACAAGACAGCTTTTCCTTGCCAATATCTCTCTTTGCAAAGAGCTGCGCATTGGAAAATTCAGGGCTATGCCGTGTAGATGATGGCCTAACAGGAGGCTTTAAAATTTTAATTCTAGTGTCCTTCGTTTGGGAGAAAAATGCAAAGGTACAAGACAGCTTTTCCTTGCCAATATCTCTCTTTTGCAAAGAGCTACGCATTGGAAAATTCAGAGCTATACCGTGTAGATGAAGCCCTAACAGGAGGCTTTAAAATTTTCATTCTAGTGTCCTTCGTTTGGGAGAAAAATGCAAAGGTACAAGACAGCTTTTCCTTGCCAATATCTCTCTTTTGCAAAGAGCTGCGCATTGGAAAATTCAGGGCTATGCCGTGTAGATGATGGCCTTACAGGAGGCTTTAAAATTTTCTTTCTAGTGTCCTTCGTTTGGGAGAAAAATGCAAAGGTACAAGACAGCTTTTCCTTGCCAATATCTCTTCTTTGCAAAGAGCTACGCATTGGAAAATTCAGAGCTATACCGTATAGATGAAGCCCTAACAGGAGGCTTTAAAATTTTCATTCTAGTGTCCTTCATTTGGGAGAAAAATGCAAAGGTACAAGACAGCTTTTCCATGCCAATATCTCTCTTTTGCAAAGAGCTACGCATTGGAAAATTCAGGGCTATGCCGTGTAGATGATGGCCTAACAGGAGGCTTTAAAATTTTCTTTCTAGTGTCCTTCGTTTGGGAGAAAAATGCAAAGGTACAAGACAGCTTTTCCTTGCCAATATCTCTCTTTTGCAAAGAGCTACGCATTGGAAAATTCAGAGCTATACCGTGTAGATGAAGCCCTAACAGGAGGCTTTAAAATTTTCATTCTAGTGTCCTTCGTTTGGGAGAAAAATGCAAAGGTACAAGACAGCTTTTCCTTGCCAATATCTCTCTTTTGCAAAGAGCTACGCATTGGAAAATTCAGGGCTATGCCGTGTAGATGATGGCCTAACAGGAGGCTTTAAAATTTTCTTTCTAGTGTCCTTCGTTTGGGAGAAAAATGCAAAGGTACATGACAGCTTTTCCTTGCCAATATCTCTCTTTTGCAAAGAGCTACGCATTGGAAAATTCAGGGCTATGCCGTGTAGATGATGGCCTAACAGGAGGCTTTAAAATTTTCTTTCTAGTGTCCTTCGTTTGGGAGAAAAATGCAAATGTACAAGAAAGCTTTTCCTTGCCAATATCTCTCTTTTGCAAAGAGCTACGCATTGGAAAATTCAGAGCTATACCGTGTAGATGAAGCCCTAACAGGAGGCTTTAAAATTTTCATTCTAGTGTTCTTCGTTTGGGAGAAAAATGCAAAGGTACAAGACAGCTTTTCCTTGCCAATATCTCTCTTTTGCAAAGAGCTACGCATTGGAAAATTCAGAGCTATACCGTGTAGATGAAGCCCTAACAGGAGGCTTTAAAATTTTCATTCTAGTGTCCTTCGTTTGGGAGAAAAATGCAAAGGTACAAGACAGCTTTTCCTTGCCAATATCTCTCTTTTGCAAAGAGCTGCGCATTGGAAAATTCAGGGCTATGCCGTGTAGATGATGGCCTAACAGGAGGCTTTAACATTTTCTTTCTAGTGTCCTTCGTTTGGGAGAAAAATGCAAAGGTACAAGACAGCTTTTCCTTGCCAATATCTCTCTTTTGCAAAGAGCTACGCATTGGAAAATTCAGAGCTAAACCGTGTAGATGAAGCCCTAACAGGAGGCTTTAAAATTTTAATTCTAGTGTCCTTCGTTTGGGAGAAAAATGCAAAGGTACAAGACAGCTTTTCCTTGCCAATATCTCTCTTTTGCAAAGAGCTGCGCATTGGAAAATTCAGGGCTATGCCGTGTAGATGATGGCCTAACAGGAGGCTTTAACATTTTCTTTCTAGTGTCCTTCGTTTGGGAGAAAAATGCAAAGGTACAAGACAGCTTTTCCTTGCCAATATCTCTCTTTTGCAAAGAGCTACGCATTGGAAAATTCAGAGCTAAACCGTGTAGATGAAGCCCTAACAGGAGGCTTTAAAATTTTCATTCTAGTTTCCTTCGTTTGGGAGAAAAATGCAAAGGTACAAGACAGCTTTTCCTTGCCAATATCTCTCTTTTGCAAAGAGCTGCGCATTGGAAAATTCAGGGCTATGCCGTGTAGATGATGGCCTAACAGGAGGCTTTAAAATTTTCATTCTAGTGTCCTTCGTTTGGGAGAAAAATGCAAAGGTACAAGACAGCTTTTCCTTGCCAATATCTCTCTTTTGCAAAGAGCTGCGCATTGGAAAATTCAGGGCTATGCCGTGTAGATGATGGCCTAACAGGAGGCTTTAAAATTTTCATTCTAGTGTCCTTCGTTTGGGAGAAAAATGCAAAGGTACAAGACAGCTTTTCCTTGCCAATATCTCTCTTTTGCAAAGAGCTGCGCATTGGAAAATTCAGGGCTATGCCGTGTAGATGATGGCCTAACAGGAGGCTTTAAAATTTTCATTCTAGTGTCCTTCGTTTGGGAGAAAAATGCAAAGGTACAAGACAGCTTTTCCTTGCCAATATCTCTCTTTTGCAAAGAGCTGCGCATTGGAAAATTCAGGGCTATGCCGTGTAGATGATGGCCTAACAGGAGGCTTTTAAATTTTCATTCTAGTGTCCTTCGTTTGGGAGAAAAATGCAAAGGTACAAGACAGCTTTTCCTTGCCAATATCTCTCTTTTGCAAAGAGCTACGCATTGGAAAATTCAGGGCTATGCCATGTAGATGAAGCCCTAACAGGAGGCTTTAAAATTTTATTTCTAGTGTCCTTCGTTTGGGAGAAAAATGCAAAGGTACAAGACAGCTTTTCCTTGCCAATATCTCTCTTTGCAAAGAGCTGCGCATTGGAAAATTCAGGGCTATGCCGTGTAGATGATGGCCTAACAGGAGGCTTTAAAATTTTAATTCTAGTGTCCTTCGTTTGGGAGAAAAATGCAAAGGTACAAGACAGCTTTTCCTTGCCAATATCTCTCTTTTGCAAAGAGCTGCGCATTGGAAAATTCAGGGCTATGCCGTGTAGATGATGGCCTTACAGGAGGCTTTAAAATTTTCTTTCTAGTGTCCTTCGTTTGGGAGAAAAATGCAAAGGTACAAGACAGCTTTTCCTTGCCAATATCTCTTCTTTGCAAAGAGCTACGCATTGGAAAATTCAGAGCTATACCGTATAGATGAAGCCCTAACAGGAGGCTTTAAAATTTTCATTCTAGTGTCCTTCGTTTGGGAGAAAAATGCAAAGGTACAAGACAGCTTTTCCATGCCAATATCTCTCTTTTGCAAAGAGCTACGCATTGGAAAATTCAGGGCTATGCCGTGTAGATGATGGCCTAACAGGAGGCTTTAAAATTTTCTTTCTAGTGTCCTTCGTTTGGGAGAAAAATGCAAAGGTACAAGACAGCTTTTCCTTGCCAATATCTCTCTTTTGCAAAGAGCTACGCATTGGAAAATTCAGAGCTATACCGTGTAGATGAAGCCCTAACAGGAGGCTTTAAAATTTTCATTCTAGTGTCCTTCGTTTGGGAGAAAAATGCAAAGGTACAAGACAGCTTTTCCTTGCCAATATCTCTCTTTTGCAAAGAGCTACGCATTGGAAAATTCAGGGCTATGCCGTGTAGATGATGGCCTAACAGGAGGCTTTAAAATTTTCTTTCTAGTGTCCTTCATTTGGGAGAAAAATGCAAAGGTACATGACAGCTTTTCCTTGCCAATATCTCTCTTTTGCAAAGAGCTACGCATTGGAAAATTCAGGGCTATGCCGTGTAGATGATGGCCTAACAGGAGGCTTTAAAATTTTCTTTCTAGTGTCCTTCGTTTGGGAGAAAAATGCAAATGTACAAGAAAGCTTTTCCTTGCCAATATCTCTCTTTTGCAAAGAGCTACGCATTGGAAAATTCAGAGCTATACCGTGTAGATGAAGCCCTAACAGGAGGCTTTAAAATTTTCATTCTAGTGTTCTTCGTTTGGGAGAAAAATGCAAAGGTACAAGACAGCTTTTCCTTGCCAATATCTCTCTTTTGCAAAGAGCTACGCATTGGAAAATTCAGAGCTATACCGTGTAGATGAAGCCCTAACAGGAGGCTTTAAAATTTTCATTCTAGTGTCCTTCGTTTGGGAGAAAAATGCAAAGGTACAAGACAGCTTTTCCTTGCCAATATCTCTCTTTTGCAAAGAGCTGCGCATTGGAAAATTCAGGGCTATGCCGTGTAGATGATGGCCTAACAGGAGGCTTTAACATTTTCTTTCTAGTGTCCTTCGTTTGGGAGAAAAATGCAAAGGTACAAGACAGCTTTTCCTTGCCAATATCTCTCTTTTGCAAAGAGCTACGCATTGGAAAATTCAGAGCTAAACCGTGTAGATGAAGCCCTAACAGGAGGCTTTAAAATTTTCATTCTAGTTTCCTTCGTTTGGGAGAAAAATGCAAAGGTACAAGACAGCTTTTCCTTGCCAATATCTCTCTTTTGCAAAGAGCTGCGCATTGGAAAATTCAGGGCTATGCCGTGTAGATGATGGCCTAACAGGAGGCTTTAAAATTTTCATTCTAGTGTCCTTCGTTTGGGAGAAAAATGCAAAGGTACAAGACAGCTTTTCCTTGCCAATATCTCTCTTTTGCAAAGAGCTGCGCATTGGAAAATTCAGGGCTATGCCGTGTAGATGATGGCCTAACAGGAGGCTTTAACATTTTCTTTCTAGTGTCCTTCGTTTGGGAGAAAAATGCAAAGGTACAAGACAGCTTTTCCTTGCCAATATCTCTCTTTTGCAAAGAGCTACGCATTGGAAAATTCAGAGCTAAACCGTGTAGATGAAGCCCTAACAGGAGGCTTTAAAATTTTCATTCTAGTTTCCTTCGTTTGGGAGAAAAATGCAAAGGTACAAGACAGCTTTTCCTTGCCAATATCTCTCTTTTGCAAAGAGCTGCGCATTGGAAAATTCAGGGCTATGCCGTGTAGATGATGGCCTAACAGGAGGCTTTAAAATTTTCATTCTAGTGTCCTTCGTTTGGGAGAAAAATGCAAAGGTACAAGACAGCTTTTCCTTGCCAATATCTCTCTTTTGCAAAGAGCTGCGCATTGGAAAATTCAGGGCTATGCCGTGTAGATGATGGCCTAACAGGAGGCTTTAAAATTTTCATTCTAGTGTCCTTCGTTTGGGAGAAAAATGCAAAGGTACAAGACAGCTTTTCCTTGCCAATATCTCTCTTTTGCAAAGAGCTGCGCATTGGAAAATTCAGGGCTATGCCGTGTAGATGATGGCCTAACAGGAGGCTTTAAAATTTTCATTCTAGTGTCCTTCGTTTGGGAGAAAAATGCAAAGGTACAAGACAGCTTTTCCTTGCCAATATCTCTCTTTTGCAAAGAGCTGCGCATTGGAAAATTCAGGGCTATGCCGTGTAGATGATGGCCTAACAGGAGGCTTTTAAATTTTCATTCTAGTGTCCTTCGTTTGGGAGAAAAATGCAAAGGTACAAGACAGCTTTTCCTTGCCAATATCTCTCTTTTGCAAAGAGCTGCGCATTGGAAAATTCAGGGCTATGCCGTGTAGATGATGGCCTAACAGGAGGCTTTAAAATTTTCATTCTAGTGTCCTTCGTTTGGGAGAAAAATGCAAAGGTACAAGACAGCTTTTCCTTGCCAATATTTCTCTTTTGCAAAGAGCTACGCATTGGAAAATTCAGGGCTATGCCGTGTAGATGATGGCCTAACAGGAGGCTTTAAAATTTTCATTCTAGTGTCCTTCGTTTGGGAGAAAAATGCAAAGGTACAAGACAGCTTTTCCTTGCCAATATTTCTCTTTTGCAAAGAGCTACGCATTGGAAAATTCAGGGCTATGCCGTGTAGATGATGGCCTAACAGAAGGCTTTAAAATTTTCTTTCTAGTGTCCTTCGTTTGGGAGAAAAATGCAAAGGTACAAGACAGCTTTTCCTTGCCAATATCTCTCTTTTGCAAAGAGCTGCGCATTGGAAAATTCAGGGCTATGCCGTGTAGATGAAGCACTAACAGGAGGCTTTAAAATTTTCTTTCTAGTGTCCTTCGTTTGGGAGAAAAATGCAAAGGTACAAGACCGCTTTTCCTTGCCAATATCTCTCTTTTGCAAAGAGCTACGCATTGGAAAATTCAGAGCTATACCGTGTAGATGAAGCCCTAACAGGAGGCTTTAAAATTTTCATTCTAGTGTCCTTCGTTTGGGAGAAAAATGCAAAGGTACAAGACAGCTTTTCCTTGCCAATATCTCTCTTTTGCAAAGAGCTACGCATTGGAAAATTCAGGGCTATGCCGTGTAGATGATGGCCTAACAGAAGGCTTTAAAATTTTCTTTCTAGTGTCCTTCGTTTGGGAGAAAAATGCAAAGGTACAATACAGCTTTTCCTTGCCAATATCTCTCTTTTGCAAAGAGCTACGCATTGGAAAATTCAGGGCTATGCCATGTAGATGAAGCCCTAACAGGAGGCTTTAACATTTTATTTCTAGTGTCCTTCGTTTGGGAGAAAAATGCAAAGGTACAAGACAGCTTTTCCTTGCCAATATCTCTCTTTGCAAAGAGCTGCGCATTGGAAAATTCAGGGCTATGCCGTGTAGATGATGGCCTAACAGGAGGCTTTAAAATTTTAATTCTAGTGTCCTTCGTTTGGGAGAAAAATGCAAAGGTACAAGACAGCTTTTCCTTGCCAATATCTCTCTTTTGCAAAGAGCTGCGCATTGGAAAATTCAGGGCTATGCCGTGTAGATGATGGCCTTACAGGAGGCTTTAAAATTTTCTTTCTAGTGTCCTTCGTTTGGGAGAAAAATGCAAAGGTACAAGACAGCTTTTCCTTGCCAATATCTCTTCTTTGCAAAGAGCTACGCATTGGAAAATTCAGAGCTATACCGTATAGATGAAGCCCTAACAGGAGGCTTTAAAATTTTCATTCTAGTGTCCTTCGTTTGGGAGAAAAATGCAAAGGTACAAGACAGCTTTTCCATGCCAATATCTCTCTTTTGCAAAGAGCTACGCATTGGAAAATTCAGGGCTATGCCGTGTAGATGATGGCCTAACAGGAGGCTTTAAAATTTTCTTTCTAGTGTCCTTCGTTTGGGAGAAAAATGCAAAGGTACAAGACAGCTTTTCCTTGCCAATATCTCTCTTTTGCAAAGAGCTACGCATTGGAAAATTCAGAGCTATACCGTGTAGATGAAGCCCTAACAGGAGGCTTTAAAATTTTCATTCTAGTGTCCTTCGTTTGGGAGAAAAATGCAAAGGTACAAGACAGCTTTTCCTTGCCAATATCTCTCTTTTGCAAAGAGCTACGCATTGGAAAATTCAGGGCTATGCCGTGTAGATGATGGCCTAACAGGAGGCTTTAAAATTTTCTTTCTAGTGTCCTTCGTTTGGGAGAAAAATGCAAAGGTACATGACAGCTTTTCCTTGCCAATATCTCTCTTTTGCAAAGAGCTACGCATTGGAAAATTCAGGGCTATGCCGTGTAGATGATGGCCTAACAGGAGGCTTTAAAATTTTCTTTCTAGTGTCCTTCGTTTGGGAGAAAAATGCAAATGTACAAGAAAGCTTTTCCTTGCCAATATCTCTCTTTTGCAAAGAGCTACGCATTGGAAAATTCAGAGCTATACCGTGTAGATGAAGCCCTAACAGTAGGCTTTAAAATTTTCATTCTAGTGTTCTTCGTTTGGGAGAAAAATGCAAAGGTACAAGACAGCTTTTCCTTGCCAATATCTCTCTTTTGCAAAGAGCTACGCATTGGAAAATTCAGAGCTATACCGTGTAGATGAAGCCCTAACAGGAGGCTTTAAAATTTTCATTCTAGTGTCCTTCGTTTGGGAGAAAAATGCAAAGGTACAAGACAGCTTTTCCTTGCCAATATCTCTCTTTTGCAAAGAGCTGCGCATTGGAAAATTCAGGGCTATGCCGTGTAGATGATGGCCTAACAGGAGGCTTTAACATTTTCTTTCTAGTGTCCTTCGTTTGGGAGAAAAATGCAAAGGTACAAGACAGCTTTTCCTTGCCAATATCTCTCTTTTGCAAAGAGCTACGCATTGGAAAATTCAGAGCTATACCGTGTAGATGAAGCCCTAACAGGAGGCTTTAAAATTTTCATTCTAGTGTCCTTCGTTTGGGAGAAAAATGCAAAGGTACAAGACAGCTTTTCCTTGCCAATATCTCTCTTTTGCAAAGAGCTACGCATTGGAAAATTCAGGGCTATGCCGTGTAGATGATGGCCTAACAGGAGGCTTTAAAATTTTCTTTCTAGTGTCCTTCGTTTGGGAGAAAAATGCAAAGGTACAAGACAGCTTTTCCTTGCCAATATCTCTCTTTTGCAAAGAGCTACGCATTGGAAAATTCAGAGCTATACCGTGTAGATGAAGCCCTAACAGGAGGCTTTAAAATTTTCATTCTAGTGTCCTTCGTTTGGGAGAAAAATGCAAAGGTACAAGACAGCTTTTCCTTGCCAATATCTCTCTTTTGCAAAGAGCTACGCATTGGAAAATTCAGGGCTATGCCGTGTAGATGATGGCCTAACAGGAGGCTTTAAAATTTTCTTTCTAGTGTCCTTCGTTTGGGAGAAAAATGCAAAGGTACATGACAGCTTTTCCTTGCCAATATCTCTCTTTTGCAAAGAGCTACGCATTGGAAAATTCAGGGCTATGCCGTGTAGATGATGGCCTAACAGGAGGCTTTAAAATTTTCTTTCTAGTGTCCTTCGTTTGGGAGAAAAATGCAAATGTACAAGAAAGCTTTTCCTTGCCAATATCTCTCTTTTGCAAAGAGCTACGCATTGGAAAATTCAGAGCTATACCGTGTAGATGAAGCCCTAACAGTAGGCTTTAAAATTTTCATTCTAGTGTTCTTCGTTTGGGAGAAAAATGCAAAGGTACAAGACAGCTTTTCCTTGCCAATATCTCTCTTTTGCAAAGAGCTACGCATTGGAAAATTCAGAGCTATACCGTGTAGATGAAGCCCTAACAGGAGGCTTTAAAATTTTCATTCTAGTGTCCTTCGTTTGGGAGAAAAATGCAAAGGTACAAGACAGCTTTTCCTTGCCAATATCTCTCTTTTGCAAAGAGCTGCGCATTGGAAAATTCAGGGCTATGCCGTGTAGATGATGGCCTAACAGGAGGCTTTAACATTTTCTTTCTAGTGTCCTTCGTTTGGGAGAAAAATGCAAAGGTACAAGACAGCTTTTCCTTGCCAATATCTCTCTTTTGCAAAGAGCTACGCATTGGAAAATTCAGAGCTATACCGTGTAGATGAAGCCCTAACAGGAGGCTTTAAAATTTTCATTCTAGTGTCCTTCGTTTGGGAGAAAAATGCAAAGGTACAAGACAGCTTTTCCTTGCCAATATCTCTCTTTTGCAAAGAGCTGCGCACTGGAAAATTCAGGGCTATGCCGTGTAGATGATGGCCTAACAGGAGGCTTTAACATTTTCTTTCTAGTGTCCTTCGTTTGGGAGAAAAATGCAAAGGTACAAGACAGCTTTTCCTTGCCAATATCTCTCTTTTGCAAAGAGCTGCGCATTGGAAAATTCAGGGCTATGCCGTGTAGATGATGGCCTAACAGGAGGCTTTTAAATTTTCATTCTAGTGTCCTTCGTTTGGGAGAAAAATGCAAAGGTACAAGACAGCTTTTCCTTGCCAATATCTCTCTTTTGCAAAGAGCTGCGCATTGGAAAATTCAGGGCTATGCCGTGTAGATGATGGCCTAACAGGAGGCTTTAAAATTTTCATTCTAGTGTCCTTCGTTTGGGAGAAAAATGCAAAGGTACAAGACAGCTTTTCCTTGCCAATATTTCTCTTTTGCAAAGAGCTACGCATTGGAAAATTCAGGGCTATGCCGTGTAGATGATGGCCTAACAGAAGGCTTTAAAATTTTCTTTCTAGTGTCCTTCGTTTGGGAGAAAAATGCAAAGGTACAAGACAGCTTTTCCTTGCCAATATCTCTCTTTTGCAAAGAGCTGCGCATTGGAAAATTCAGGGCTATGCCGTGTAGATGAAGCACTAACAGGAGGCTTTAAAATTTTCTTTCTAGTGTCCTTCGTTTGGGAGAAAAATGCAAAGGTACAAGACCGCTTTTCCTTGCCAATATCTCTCTTTTGCAAAGAGCTACGCATTGGAAAATTCAGAGCTATACCGTGTAGATGAAGCCCTAACAGGAGGCTTTAAAATTTTCATTCTAGTGTCCTTCGTTTGGGAGAAAAATGCAAAGGTACAAGACAGCTTTTCCTTGCCAATATCTCTCTTTTGCAAAGAGCTGCGCATTGGAAAATTCTGGGCTATGCCGTGTAGATGATGGCCTAACAGGAGGCTTTAACATTTTCATTCTAGTGTCCTTCGTTTGGGAGAAAAATGCAAAGGTACAAGCCAGATTTTCCTTGCCAATATCTCTCTTTTGCAAAGAGCTACGCATTGGAAAATTCAGGGCTATGCCGTGTAGATGATGGCCTAACAGGAGGCTTTAAAATTTTCTTTCTAGTGTCCTTCGTTTGGGAGAAAAATGCAAAGGTACAAGACAGCTTTTCCTTGCCAATATCTCTCTTTTGCAAAGAGCTACGCATTGGAAAATTCAGAGCTATACCGTGTAGATGAAGCCCTAACAGGAGGCTTTAAAATTTTCATTCTAGTGTCCTTCGTTTGGGAGAAAAATGCAAAGGTACAAGACAGCTTTTCCTTGCCAATATCTCTCTTTTGCAGAGAGCTGCGCATTGGAAAATTCAGGGCTATGCCGTGTAGATGATGGCCTAACAGGAGGCTTTAAAATTTTCTTTCTAGTGTCCTTCGTTTGGGAGAAAAATGCA
The DNA here is from genome assembly GCF_028390025.1 of Pseudophryne corroboree. Lineage (NCBI taxonomy): Eukaryota > Metazoa > Chordata > Amphibia > Anura > Myobatrachidae > Pseudophryne > Pseudophryne corroboree. The sequence goes on from NW_026967742.1 coordinate 98,244, forward strand.
AAGGTACAAGACAGCTTTTCCTTGCCAATATCTCTCCTTTGCAAAGAGCTACGCATTGGAAAATTCAGAGCTATACCGTGTAGATGAAGCCCTAACAGGAGGCTTTAAAATTTTCATTCTAGTGTCCTTCGTTTGGGAGAAAAATGCAAAGGTACAAGACAGCTTTTCCTTGCCAATATCTCTCTTTTGCAAAGAGCTACGCATTGGAAAATTCAGAGCTATACCGTGTAGATGAAGCCCTAACAGGAGGCTTTAAAATTTTCATTCTAGTGTCCTTCGTTTGGGAGAAAAATGCAAAGGTACAAGACAGCTTTTCCTTGCCAATATCTCTCTTTTGCAAAGAGCTGCGCATTGGAAAATTCAGGGCTATGCCGTGTAGATGATGGCCTAACAGGAGGCTTTAAAATTTTCTTTCTAGTGTCCTTCGTTTGGGAAAAAAATGCAAAGGTACAAGACAGCTTTTCCTTGCCAATATCTCTCTTTTGCAAAGAGCTACGCATTGGAAAATTCAGAGCTATACCGTGTAGATGAAGCCCTAACAGGAGGCTTTAAAATTTTCATTCTAGTGTCCTTCGTTTGGGAGAAAAATGAAAAGGTACAAGACAGCTTTTCCTTGCCAATATCTCTCTTTTGCAAAGATCTACGCATTGGAAAATTCAGAGCTATACCGTGTAGATGAAGCCCTAACAGGAGGCTTTAAAATTTTCATTCTAGTGTCCTTCGTTTGGGAGAAAAATGCAAAGGTACAAGACAGCTTTTCCTTGCCAATATCTCTCTTTTGCAAAGAGCTGCGCATTGGAAAATTCAGGGCTATGCCGTGTAGATGATGGCCTAACAGGAGGCTTTAAAATTTTCATTCTAGTGTCCTTCGTTTGGGAGAAAAATGCAAAGGTACAAGACAGCTTTTCCTTGCCAATATCTCTCTTTTGCAAAGAGCTGCGCATTGGAAAATTCAGGGCTATGCCGTGTAGATGATGGCCTAACAGGAGGCTTTAAAATTTTCATTCTAGTGTCCTTCGTTTGGGAGAAAAATGCAAAGGTACAAGACAGCTTTTCCTTGCCAATATCTCTCTTTTGCAAAGAGCTACGCATTGGAAAATTCAGGGCTATGCCGTGTAGATGATGGCCTAACAGAAGGCTTTAAAATTTTCTTTCTAGTGTCCTTCGTTTGGGAGAAAAATGCAAAGGTACAAGACAGCTTATCCTTGCCAATATCTCTCTTTTGCAAAGAGCTGCGCATTGGAAAATTCAGGGCTATGCCGTGTAGATGATGGCCTAACAGGAGGCTTTAAAATTTTCTTTCTAGTGTCCTTCGTTTGGGAGAAAAATGCAAAGGTACAAGACAGCTTTTCCTTGCCAATATCTCTCTTTTGCAAAGAGCTACGCATTGGAAAATTCAGAGCTATACCGTGTAGATGAAGCCCTAACAGGAGGCTTTAAAATTTTCATTCTAGTGTCCTTCGTTTGGGAGAAAAATGCAAAGGTACAAGACAGCTTTTCCTTGCCAATATCTCTCTTTTGCAAAGAGCTGCGCATTGGAAAATTCAGGGCTATGCCGTGTAGATGATGGCCTAACAGGAGGCTTTAAAATTTTCTTTCTAGTGTCCTTCGTTTGGGAGAAAAATGCAAAGGTACAAGACAGCTTTTCCTTGCCAATATCTCTCTTTTGCAAAGAGCTGCGCATTGGAAAATTCAGGGCTATGCCGTGTAGATGATGGCCTAACAGGAGGCTTTAAAATTTTCTTTCTAGTGTCCTTCGTTTGGGAGAAAAATGCAAAGGTACAAGACAGCTTTTCCTTGCCAATATCTCTCTTTTGCAAAGAGCTACGCATTGGAAAATTCAGAGCTATACCGTGTAGATGAAGCCCTAACAGGAGGCTTTAAAATTTTCATTCTAGTGTCCTTCGTTTGGGAGAAAAATGAAAAGGTACAAGACAGCTTTTCCTTGCCAATATCTCTCTTTTGCAAAGATCTACGCATTGGAAAATTCAGAGCTATACCGTGTAGATGAAGCCCTAACAGGAGGCTTTAAAATTTTCATTCTAGTGTCCTTCGTTTGGGAGAAAAATGCAAAGGTACAAGACAGCTTTTCCTTGCCAATATCTCTCTTTTGCAAAGAGCTGCGCATTGGAAAATTCAGGGCTATGCCGTGTAGATGATGGCCTAACAGGAGGCTTTAAAATTTTCATTCTAGTGTCCTTCGTTTGGGAGAAAAATGCAAAGGTACAAGACAGCTTTTCCTTGCCAATATCTCTCTTTTGCAAAGAGCTGCGCATTGGAAAATTCAGGGCTATGCCGTGTAGATGATGGCCTAACAGGAGGCTTTAAAATTTTCATTCTGGTGTCCTTCGTTTGGGAGAAAAATGCAAAGGTACAAGACAGCTTTTCCTTGCCAATATCTCTCTTTTGCAAAGAGCTACGCATTGGAAAATTCAGGGCTATGCCGTGTAGATGATGGCCTAACAGAAGGCTTTAAAATTTTCTTTCTAGTGTCCTTCGTTTGGGAGAAAAATGCAAAGGTACAAGACAGCTTATCCTTGCCAATATCTCTCTTTTGCAAAGAGCTGCGCATTGGAAAATTCAGGGCTATGCCGTGTAGATGATGGCCTAACAGGAGGCTTTAAAATTTTCTTTCTAGTGTCCTTCGTTTGGGAGAAAAATGCAAAGGTACAAGACAGCTTTTCCTTGCCAATATCTCTCTTTTGCAAAGAGCTACGCATTGGAAAATTCAGAGCTATACCGTGTAGATGAAGCCCTAACAGGAGGCTTTAAAATTTTCATTCTAGTGTCCTTCGTTTGGGAGAAAAATGCAAAGGTACAAGACAGCTTTTCCTTGCCAATATCTCTCTTTTGCAAAGAGCTGCGCATTGGAAAATTCAGGGCTATGCCGTGTAGATGATGGTCTAACAGGAGGCTTTAAAATTTTCTTTCTAGTGTCCTTCGTTTGGGAGAAAAATGCAAAGGTACAAGACAGCTTTTCCTTGCCAATATCTCTCTTTTGCAAAGAGCTACGCATTGGAAAATTCAGGGCTATGCCGTGTAGATGATGGCCTAACAGGAGGCTTTAAAATTTTCTTTCTAGTGTCCTTCGTTTGGGAGAAAAATGCAAAGGTACAAGACAGCTTTTCCTTGCCAATATCTCTCTTTTGCAAAGAGCTACGCATTGGAAAATTCAGGGCTATGCCGTGTAGATAATGGCCTAACAGGAGGCTTTAAAATTTTCTTTCTAGTGTCCTTCGTTTGGGAGAAAAATGCAAAGGTACAAGACAGCTTTTCCTTGCCAATATCTCTCTTTTGCAAAGAGCTGCGCATTGGAAAATTCAGGGCTATGCCGTGTAGATGATGGCCTAACAGGAGGCTTTAAAATTTTCTTTCTAGTGTCCTTCGTTTGGGAGAAAAATGCAAAGGTACAAGACAGCTTTTCCTTCTGTGTTGGAAAATTCAGAGCTATACCGTGTAGATGAAGTCCTAACAGGAGGCTTTAATATTTTCATTCTAGTGTCCTTCGTTTGGGAGAAAAATGCAAAGGTACAAGACAGCTTTTCCTTGCCAATATCTCTCTTTTGCAAAGAGCTACGCATTGGAAAATTCAGAGCTATACCGTGTAGATGAAGCCCTAACAGGAGGCTTTAAAATTTTCATTCTAGTGTCCTTCGTTTGGGAGAAAAATGAAAAGGTACAAGACAGCTTTTCCTTGCCAATATCTCTCTTTTGCAAAGATCTACGCATTGGAAAATTCAGAGCTATACCGTGTAGATGAAGCCCTAACAGGAGGCTTTAAAATTTTCATTCTAGTGTCCTTCGTTTGGGAGAAAAATGCAAAGGTACAAGACAGCTTTTCCTTGCCAATATCTCTCTTTTGCAAAGAGCTGCGCATTGGAAAATTCAGGGCTATGCCGTGTAGATGATGGCCTAACAGGAGGCTTTAAAATTTTCTTTCTAGTGTCCTTCGTTTGGGAAAAAAATGCAAAGGTACAAGACAGCTTTTCCTTGCCAATATCTCTCTTTTGCAAAGAGCTACGCATTGGAAAATTCAGAGCTATACCGTGTAGATGAAGCCCTAACAGGAGGCTTTAAAATTTTCATTCTAGTGTCCTTCGTTTGGGAGAAAAATGAAAAGGTACAAGACAGCTTTTCCTTGCCAATATCTCTCTTTTGCAAAGATCTACGCATTGGAAAATTCAGAGCTATACCGTGTAGATGAAGCCCTAACAGGAGGCTTTAAAATTTTCATTCTAGTGTCCTTCGTTTGGGAGAAAAATGCAAAGGTACAAGACAGCTTTTCCTTGCCAATATCTCTCTTTTGCAAAGAGCTGCGCATTGGAAAATTCAGGGCTATGCCGTGTAGATGATGGCCTAACAGGAGGCTTTAAAATTTTCATTCTAGTGTCCTCCGTTTGGGAGAAAAATGCAAAGGTACAAGACAGCTTTTCCTTGCCAATATCTCTCTTTTGCAAAGAGCTGCGCATTGGAAAATTCAGGGCTATGCCGTGTAGATGATGGCCTAACAGGAGGCTTTAAAATTTTCATTCTAGTGTCCTTCGTTTGGGAGAAAAATGCAAAGGTACAAGACAGCTTTTCCTTGCCAATATCTCTCTTTTGCAAAGAGCTACGCATTGGAAAATTCAGGGCTATGCCGTGTAGATGATGGCCTAACAGAAGGCTTTAAAATTTTCTTTCTAGTGTCCTTCGTTTGGGAGAAAAATGCAAAGGTACAAGACAGCTTATCCTTGCCAATATCTCTCTTTTGCAAAGAGCTGCGCATTGGAAAATTCAGGGCTATGCCGTGTAGATGATGGCCTAACAGGAGGCTTTAAAATTTTCTTTCTAGTGTCCTTCGTTTGGGAGAAAAATGCAAAGGTACAAGACAGCTTTTCCTTGCCAATATCTCTCTTTTGCAAAGAGCTACGCATTGGAAAATTCAGAGCTATACCGTGTAGATGAAGCCCTAACAGGAGGCTTTAAAATTTTCATTCTAGTGTCCTTCGTTTGGGAGAAAAATGCAAAGGTACAAGACAGCTTTTCCTTGCCAATATCTCTCTTTTGCAAAGAGCTGCGCATTGGAAAATTCAGGGCTATGCCGTGTAGATGATGGCCTAACAGGAGGCTTTAAAATTTTCTTTCTAGTGTCCTTCGTTTGGGAGAAAAATGCAAAGGTACAAGACAGCTTTTCCTTGCCAATATCTCTCTTTTGCAAAGAGCTACGCATTGGAAAATTCAGAGCTATACCGTGTAGATGAAGCCCTAACAGGAGGCTTTAAAATTTTCATTCTAGTGTCCTTCGTTTGGGAGAAAAATGAAAAGGTACAAGACAGCTTTTCCTTGCCAATATCTCTCTTTTGCAAAGATCTACGCATTGGAAAATTCAGAGCTATACCGTGTAGATGAAGCCCTAACAGGAGGCTTTAAAATTTTCATTCTAGTGTCCTTCGTTTGGGAGAAAAATGCAAAGGTACAAGACAGCTTTTCCTTGCCAATATCTCTCTTTTGCAAAGAGCTGCGCATTGGAAAATTCAGGGCTATGCCGTGTAGATGATGGCCTAACAGGAGGCTTTAAAATTTTCATTCTAGTGTCCTTCGTTTGGGAGAAAAATGCAAAGGTACAAGACAGCTTTTCCTTGCCAATATCTCTCTTTTGCAAAGAGCTGCGCATTGGAAAATTCAGGGCTATGCCGTGTAGATGATGGCCTAACAGGAGGCTTTAAAATTTTCATTCTGGTGTCCTTCGTTTGGGAGAAAAATGCAAAGGTACAAGACAGCTTTTCCTTGCCAATATCTCTCTTTTGCAAAGAGCTACGCATTGGAAAATTCAGGGCTATGCCGTGTAGATGATGGCCTAACAGAAGGCTTTAAAATTTTCTTTCTAGTGTCCTTCGTTTGGGAGAAAAATGCAAAGGTACAAGACAGCTTATCCTTGCCAATATCTCTCTTTTGCAAAGAGCTGCGCATTGGAAAATTCAGGGCTATGCCGTGTAGATGATGGCCTAACAGGAGGCTTTAAAATTTTCTTTCTAGTGTCCTTCGTTTGGGAGAAAAATGCAAAGGTACAAGACAGCTTTTCCTTGCCAATATCTCTCTTTTGCAAAGAGCTACGCATTGGAAAATTCAGAGCTATACCGTGTAGATGAAGCCCTAACAGGAGGCTTTAAAATTTTCATTCTAGTGTCCTTCGTTTGGGAGAAAAATGCAAAGGTACAAGACAGCTTTTCCTTGCCAATATCTCTCTTTTGCAAAGAGCTGCGCATTGGAAAATTCAGGGCTATGCCGTGTAGATGATGGTCTAACAGGAGGCTTTAAAATTTTCTTTCTAGTGTCCTTCGTTTGGGAGAAAAATGCAAAGGTACAAGACAGCTTTTCCTTGCCAATATCTCTCTTTTGCAAAGAGCTACGCATTGGAAAATTCAGGGCTATGCCGTGTAGATGATGGCCTAACAGGAGGCTTTAAAATTTTCTTTCTAGTGTCCTTCGTTTGGGAGAAAAATGCAAAGGTACAAGACAGCTTTTCCTTGCCAATATCTCTCTTTTGCAAAGAGCTACGCATTGGAAAATTCAGGGCTATGCCGTGTAGATAATGGCCTAACAGGAGGCTTTAAAATTTTCTTTCTAGTGTCCTTCGTTTGGGAGAAAAATGCAAAGGTACAAGACAGCTTTTCCTTGCCAATATCTCTCTTTTGCAAAGAGCTGCGCATTGGAAAATTCAGGGCTATGCCGTGTAGATGATGGCCTAACAGGAGGCTTTAAAATTTTCTTTCTAGTGTCCTTCGTTTGGGAGAAAAATGCAAAGGTACAAGACAGCTTTTCCTTCTGTGTTGGAAAATTCAGAGCTATACCGTGTAGATGAATTCCTAACAGGAGGCTTTAATATTTTCATTCTAGTGTCCTTCGTTTGGGAGAAAAATGCAAAGGTACAAGACAGCTTTTCCTTGCCAATATCTCTCTTTTGCAAAGAGCTACGCATTGGAAAATTCAGAGCTATACCGTGTAGATGAAGCCCTAACAGGAGGCTTTAAAATTTTCATTCTAGTGTCCTTCGTTTGGGAGAAAAATGAAAAGGTACAAGACAGCTTTTCCTTGCCAATATCTCTCTTTTGCAAAGATCTACGCATTGGAAAATTCAGAGCTATACCGTGTAGATGAAGCCCTAACAGGAGGCTTTAAAATTTTCATTCTAGTGTCCTTCGTTTGGGAGAAAAATGCAAAGGTACAAGACAGCTTTTCCTTGCCAATATCTCTCTTTTGCAAAGAGCTGCGCATTGGAAAATTCAGGGCTATGCCGTGTAGATGATGGCCTAACAGGAGGCTTTAAAATTTTCATTCTAGTGTCCTTCGTTTGGGAGAAAAATGCAAAGGTACAAGACAGCTTTTCCTTGCCAATATCTCTCTTTTGCAAAGAGCTGCGCATTGGAAAATTCAGGGCTATGCCGTGTAGATGATGGCCTAACAGGAGGCTTTAAAATTTTCATTCTAGTGTCCTTCGTTTGGGAGAAAAATGCAAAGGTACAAGACAGCTTTTCCTTGCCAATATCTCTCTTTTGCAAAGAGCTACGCATTGGAAAATTCAGGGCTATGCCGTGTAGATGATGGCCTAACAGAAGGCTTTAAAATTTTCTTTCTAGTGTCCTTCGTTTGGGAGAAAAATGCAAAGGTACAAAACAGCTTTTCCTTGCCAATATCTCTCTTTTGCAAAGAGCTGCGCATTGGAAAATTCAGGGCTATGCCGTGTAGATGATGGCCTAACAGGAGGCTTTACAATTTTCATTCTAGTGTCCTTCGTTTGGGAGAAAAATGCAAAGGTACAAGACAGCTTTTCCTTGCCAATATCTCTCTTTTGCAAAGAGCTACGCATTGGAAAATTCAGAGCTATACCGTGTAGATGAAGCCCTAACAGGAGGCTTTAAAATTTTCATTCTAGTGTCCTTCGTTTGGGAGAAAAATGCAAAGGTACAAGACAGCTTTTCCTTGCCAATATCTCTCTTTTGCAAAGAGCTGCGCATTGGAAAATTCAGGGCTATGCCGTGTAGATGATGGCCTAACAGGAGGCTTTAAAATTTTCTTTCTAGTGTCCTTCGTTTGGGAGAAAAATGCAAAGGTACAAGACAGCTTTTCCTTGCCAATATCTGTCTTTTGCAAAGAGCTACGCATTGGAAAATTCAGGGCTATGCCGTGTAGATGATGGCCTAACAGGAGTCTTTAAAATTTTCTTTCTAGTGTCCTTCGTTTGGGAGAAAAATGCAAAGGTACAAGACAGCTTTTCCTTGCCAATATCTCTCTTTTGCAAAGAGCTACGCATTGGAAAATTCAGGGCTATGCCGTGTAGATGATGGCCTAACAGGAGGCTTTAAAATTTTCTTTCTAGTGTCCTTCGTTTGGGAGAAAAATGCAAAGGTACAAGACAGCTTTTCCTTGCCAATATCTCTCTTTTGCAAAGAGCTGCGCATTGGAAAATTCAGGGCTATGCCGTGTAGATGATGGCCTAACAGGAGGCTTTAAAATTTTCTTTCTAGTGTCCTTCGTTTGGGAGAAAAATGCAAAGGTACAAGACAGCTTTTCCTTCTGTGTTGGAAAATTCAGAGCTATACCGTGTAGATGAAGCCCTAACAGGAGGCTTTAATATTTTCATTCTAGTGTCCTTCGTTTGGGAGAAAAATGCAAAGGTACAAGACAGCTTTTCCTTGCCAATATCTCTCTTTTGCAAAGAGCTGCGCATTGGAAAATTCAGGGCTATGCCTTGTAGATGATGGCCTAACAGGAGGCTTTAAAATTTTCTTTATAGTGTCCTTCGTTTGGGAGAAAAATGCAAAGGTACAAGACAGCTTTTCCTTGCCAATATCTCTCTTTTGCAAAGAGCTACGCATTGGAAAATTCAGGGCTATGCCGTGTAGATGATGGCCTAACAGGAGGCTTTAAAATTTTCTTTCTAGTGTCCTTCGTTTGGGAGAAAAATGCAAAGGTACAAGACAGCTTTTCCTTGCCAATATCTCTCTTTTGCAAAGAGCTGCGCATTGGAAAATTCAGGGCTATGCCGTGTAGATGATGGCCTAACAGGAGGCTTTAAAATTTTCTTTCTAGTGTCCTTCGTTTGGGAGAAAAATGCAAAGGTACAAGACAGCTTTTCCTTCTGTGTTGGAAAATTCAGAGCTATACCGTGTAGATGAAGCCCTAACAGGAGGCTTTAATATTTTCATTCTAGTGTCCTTCGTTTGGGAGAAAAATGCAAAGGTACAAGACAGCTTTTCCTTGCCAATATCTCTCTTTTGCAAAGAGCTACGCATTGGAAAATTCAGAGCTATACCGTGTAGATGAAGCCCTAACAGGAGGCTTTAAAATTTTCATTCTAGTGTCCTTCGTTTGGGAGAAAAATGCAAAGGTACAAGACAGCTTTTCCTTGCCAATATCTCTCTTTTGCAAAGAGCTACGCATTGGAAAATTCAGAGCTATACCGTGTAGATGAAGCCCTAACAGGAGGCTTTAAAATTTTCATTCTAGTGTCCTTCGTTTGGGAGAAAAATGCAAAGGTACAAGACAGCTTTTCCTTGCCAATATCTCTCTTTTGCAAAGAGCTGCGCATTGGAAAATTCAGGGCTATGCCGTGTAGATGATGGCCTAACAGGAGGCTTTAAAATTTTCTTTCTAGTGTCCTTTGTTTGGGAGAAAAATGCAAAGGTACAAGACAGCTTTTCCTTGCCAATATCTCTCTTTTGCAAAGAGCTACGCATTGGAAAATTCAGAGCTATACCGTGTAGATGAAGCCCTAACAGGAGGCTTTAAAATTTTCATTCTAGTGTCCTTCGTTTGGGAGAAAAATGCAAAGGTACAAGACAGCTTTTCCTTGCCAATATCTCTCTTTTGCAAAGAGCTGCGCATTGGAAAATTCAGGGCTATGCCGTGTAGATGATGGCCTAACAGGAGGCTTTAAAATTTTCTTTCTAGTGTCCTTCGTTTGGGAGAAAAATGCAAAGGTACAAGACAGCTTTTCCTTCTGTGTTGGAAAATTCAGAGCTATACCGTGTAGATGAAGCCCAAACAGGAGGCTTTAATATTTTCATTCTAGTGTCCTTCGTTTGGGAGAAAAATGCAAAGGTACAAGACAGATTTTCCTTGCCAATATCTCTCTTTTGCAAAGACCTGCGCATTGGAAAATTCAGGGCTATGCCTTGTAGATGATGGCCTAACAGGAGGCTTTAAAATTTTCTTTATAGTGTCCTTCGTTTGGGAGAAAAATGCAAAGGTACAAGACAGCTTTTCCTTGCCAATATCTCTCTTTTGCAAAGAGCTACGCATTGGAAAATTCAGGGCTATGCCGTGTAGATGATGGCCTAACAGGAGGCTTTAAAATTTTCTTTCTAGTGTCCTTCGTTTGGGAGAAAAATGCAAAGGTACAAGACAGCTTTTCCTTGCCAATATCTCTCTTTTGCAAAGAGCTGCGCATTGGAAAATTCAGGGCTATGCCGTGTAGATGATGGCCTAACAGGAGGCTTTAAAATTTTCTTTCTAGTGTCCTTCGTTTGGGAGAAAAATGCAAAGGTACAAGACAGCTTTTCCTTCTGTGTTGGAAAATTCAGAGCTATACCGTGTAGATGAAGCCCTAACAGGAGGCTTTAATATTTTCATTCTAGTGTCCTTCGTTTGGGAGAAAAATGCAAAGGTACAAGACAGCTTTTCCTTGCCAATATCTCTCTTTTGCAAAGAGCTACGCATTGGAAAATTCAGAGCTATACCGTGTAGATGAAGCCCTAACAGGAGGCTTTAAAATTTTCATTCTAGTGTCCTTCGTTTGGGAGAAAAATGCAAAGGTACAAGACAGCTTTTCCTTGCCAATATCTCTCTTTTGCAAAGAGCTACGCATTGGAAAATTCAGAGCTATACCGTGTAGATGAAGCCCTAACAGGAGGCTTTAAAATTTTCATTCTAGTGTCCTTCGTTTGGGAGAAAAATGCAAAGGTACAAGACAGCTTTTCCTTGCCAATATCTCTCTTTTGCAAAGAGCTGCGCATTGGAAAATTCAGGGCTATGCCGTGTAGATGATGGCCTAACAGGAGGCTTTAAAATTTTCTTTCTAGTGTCCTTTGTTTGGGAGAAAAATGCAAAGGTACAAGACAGCTTTTCCTTGCCAATATCTCTCTTTTGCAAAGAGCTACGCATTGGAAAATTCAGAGCTATACCGTGTAGATGAAGCCCTAACAGGAGGCTTTAAAATTTTCATTCTAGTGTCCTTCGTTTGGGAGAAAAATGCAAAGGTACAAGACAGCTTTTCCTTGCCAATATCTCTCTTTTGCAAAGAGCTGCGCATTGGAAAATTCAGGGCTATGCCGTGTAGATGATGGCCTAACAGGAGGCTTTAAAATTTTCTTTCTAGTGTCCTTCGTTTGGGAGAAAAATGCAAAGGTACAAGACAGCTTTTCCTTCTGTGTTGGAAAATTCAGAGCTATACCGTGTAGATGAAGCCCTAACAGGAGGCTTTAATATTTTAATTCTAGTGTCCTTCGTTTGGGAGAAAAATGCAAAGGTACAAGACAGCTTTTCCTTGCCAATATCTCTCTTTTGCAAAGAGCTGCGCATTGGAAAATTCAGGGCTATGCCTTGTAGATGATGGCCTAACAGGAGGCTTTAACATTTTCTTTCTAGTGTCCTTCGTTTGGGAGAAAAATGCAAAGGTACAAGACAGCTTTTCCTTGCCAATATCTCTCTTTTGCAAAGAGCTACGCATTGGAAAATTCAGGGCTATGCCGTGTAGATGATGGCCTAACAGGAGGCTTTAAAATTTTCTTTCTAGTGTCCTTCGTTTGGGAGAAAAATGCAAAGGTACAAGACAGCTTTTCCTTGCCAATATCTCTCTTTTGCAAAGAGCTGCGCATTGGAAAATTCAGGGCTATGCCGTGTAGATGATGGCCTAACAGGAGGCTTTAAAATTTTCTTTCTAGTGTCCTTCGTTTGGGAGAAAAATGCAAAGGTACAAGACAGCTTTTCCTTCTGTGTTGGAAAATTCAGAGCTATACCGTGTAGATGAAGCCCTAACAAGAGGCTTTAATATTTTCATTCTAGTGTCCTTCGTTTGGGAGAAAAATGCAAAGGTACAAGACAGCTTTTCCTTGCCAATATCTCTCTTTTGCAAAGAGCTACGCATTGGAAAATTCAGAGCTATACCGTGTAGATGAAGCCCTAACAGGAGGCTTTAAAATTTTCATTCTAGTGTCCTTCGTTTGGGAGAAAAATGCAAAGGTACAAGACAGCTTTTCCTTGCCAATATCTCTCTTTTGCAAAGAGCTGCGCATTGGAAAATTCAGGGCTATGCCGTGTAGATGATGGCCTAACAGGAGGCTTTAAAATTTTCATTCTAGTGTCCTTCGTTTGGGAGAAAAATGCAAAGGTACAAGACAGCTTTTCCTTGCCAATATCTCTCTTTTGCAAAGAGCTGCGCATTGGAAAATTCAGGGCTATGCCGTGTAGATGAAGCCCTAACAGGAGGCTTTAAAATTTTCATTCTAGTGTCCTTAGTTTGGGAGAAAAATGCAAAGGTACAAGACAGCTTTTCCTTGCCAATATCTCTCTTTTGCAAAGAGCTGCGCATTGGAAAATTCAGGGCTATGCCGTGTAGATGATGGCCTAACAGGAGGCTTTAAAATTTTCATTCTAGTGTCCTTCGTTTTGGAGAAAAATGCAAAGGTACAAGACAGCTTTTCCTTGCCAATATCTCTCTTTTGCAAAGAGCTGCGCATTGGAAAATTCTGGGCTATGCCGTGTAGATGATGGCCTAACAGGAGGCTTTAAAATTTTCATTCTAGTGTCCTTCGTTTGGGAGAAAAATGCAAAGGTACAAGACAGCTTTTCCTTGCCAATATCTCTCTTTTGCAAAGAGCTACGCATTGGAAAATTCAGGGCTATGCCGTGTAGATGATGGCCTAACAGAAGGCTTTAAAATTTTCTTTCTAGTGTCCTTCGTTTGGGAGAAAAATGCAAAGGTACAAGACAGCTTTTCCTTGCCAATATCTCTCTTTTGCAAAGAGCTGCGCATTGGAAAATTCAGGGCTATGCCGTGTAGATGATGGCCTAACAGGAGGCTTTAAAATTTTCTTTCTAGTGTCCTTTGTTTGGGAGAAAAATGCAAAGGTACAAGACAGCTTTTCCTTGCCAATATCTCTCTTTTGCAAAGAGCTACGCATTGGAAAATTCAGAGCTATACCGTGTAGATGAAGCCCTAACAGGAGGCTTTAAAATTTTCATTCTAGTGTCCTTCGTTTGGGAGAAAAATGCAAAGGTACAAGACAGCTTTTCCTTGCCAATATCTCTCTTTTGCAAAGAGCTGCGCATTGGAAAATTCAGGGCTATGCCGTGTAGATGATGGCCTAACAGGAGGCTTTAAAATTTTCTTTCTAGTGTCCTTCGTTTGGGAGAAAAATGCAAAGGTACAAGACAGCTTTTCCTTGCCAATATCTCTCTTTTGCAAAGAGCTACGCATTGGAAAATTCAGGGCTATGCCGTGTAGATGATGGCCTAACAGGAGGCTTTAAAATTTTCTTTCTAGTGTCCTTCGTTTGGGAGAAAAATGCAAAGGTACAAGACAGCTTTTCCTTGCCAATATCTCTCTTTTGCAAAGAGCTGCGCATTGGAAAATTCAGGGCTATGCCGTGTAGATGATGGCCTAACAGGAGGCTTTAAAATTTTCTTTCTAGTGTCCTTCGTTTGGGAGAAAAATGCAAAGGTACAAGACAGCTTTTCCTTGCCAATATCTCTCTTTTGCAAAGAGCTGCGCATTGGAAAATTCAGGGCTATGCCGTGTAGATGATGGCCTAACAGGAGGCTTTAAAATTTTCTTTCTAGTGTCCTTCGTTTGGGAGAAAAATGCAAAGGTACAAGACAACTTTTCATTCTGTGTTGGAAAATTCAGAGCTATACCGTGTAGATGAAGCCCTAACAGGAGGCTTTAAAATTTTCATTCTAGTGTCCTTCGTTTGGGAGAAAAATGCAAAGGTACAAGACAGCTTTTCCTTGCCAATATCTCTCTTTTGCAAAGAGCTGCGCATTGGAAAATTCAGGGCTATGCCTTGTAGATGATGGCCTAACAGGAGGCTTTAAAATTTTCTTTCTAGTGTCCTTCGTTTGGGAGAAAAATGCAATGGTACAAGACAGCTTTTCCTTGCCAATATCTCTCTTTTGCAAAGAGCTACGCATTGGAAAATTCAGAGCTATACCGTGTAGATGAAGCCCTAACAGGAGGCTTTAAAATTTTCATTCTAGTGTCCTTCGTTTGGGAGAAAAATGCAAAGGTACAAGACAGCTTTTCCTTGCCAATATCTCTCTTTTGCAAAGAGCTGCGCATTGGAAAATTCAGGGCTATGCCGTGTAGATGATGGCCTAACAGGAGGCTTTAAAATTTTCTTTCTAGTGTCCTTCGTTTGGGAGAAAAATGCAAAGGTACAAGACAGCTTTTCCTTGCCAATATCTCTCTTTTGCAAAGATCTGCGTATTGGAAAATTCAGGGCTATGCCGTGTAGATGATAGCCTAACAGGAGGCTTTAAAATTTTCATTCTAGTGTCCTTCATTTGGGAGAAAAATGCAAAGGTACAAGACAGCTTTTCCTTGCCAATATCTGTCTTTTGCAAAGAGCTACGCATCGGAAAATTCAGGGCTATACCGTGTAGATGAAGCCCTAACAGGAGGCTTTAAAATTTTCATTCTAGTGTCCTTCGTTTGGGAGAAAAATGCAAAGGTACAATACAGCTTTTCCTTGCCAATATCTCTCTTTTGCAAAGAGCTACGCAATGGAAAATGCAGGGCTATACCGTGTAGATGAAGCACTAACAGGAGGCTTTAAAATTTTCACTCTAGTGTCCTTCGTTTGGGAGAAAAATGCAAAGGTACAAGACAGCTTTTCCTTGCCAATATCTCTCTTTTGCAGAGAGCTGCGCATTGGAAAATTCAGGGCTATGCCGTGTAGATGATGGCCTAACAGGAGGCTTTAAAATTTTCTTTCTAGTGTCCTTCGTTTGGGAGAAAAATGCAAAGGTACAATACAGCTTTTCCTTGCCAATATCTCTCTTTTGCAAAGAGCTACGCAATGGAAAATTCAGGGCTATACCGTGTAGATGAAGCACTAACAGGAGGCTTTAAAATTTTCATTCTAGTGTCCTTCGTTTGGGAGAAAAATGCAAAGGTACAATACAGCTTTTCCTTGTCAATATCTCTCTTTTGCAGAGAGCTGCGCATTGGAAAATTCAGGGCTATGCCGTGTAGATGATGGCCTAACAGGAGGCTTTAAAATTTTCTTTCTAGTGTCCTTCGTTTGGGAGAAAAATGCAAAGGTACAAGACAGCTTTTCCTTGCCAATATCTCTCTTTTGCAAAGAGCTACGCAATGGAAAATTCAGGGCTATACCGTGTAGATGAAGCACTAACAGGAGGCTTTAAAATTTTCTTTCTAGTGTCCTTCGTTTGGGAGAAAAATGCAAAGGTACAATACAGCTTTTCCTTGCCAATATCTCTCTTTTGCAAAGAGCTACGCAATGGAAAATTCAGGGCTATGCCGTGTAGATGAAGCCCTAACAGGAGGCTTTAAAATTTTCTTTCTAGTGTCCTTCGTTTGGGAGAAAAATGCAAAGGTACAAGACAGCTTTTCCTTGCCAATATCTCTCTTTTGCAAAGATCTGCGCATTGGAAAATTCAGGGCTATGCCGTGTAGATGATAGCCTAACAGGAGGCTTTAAAATTTTCATTCTAGTGTCCTTCATTTGGGAGAAAAATGCAAAGGTACAAGACAGCTTTTCCTTGCCAATATCTGTCTTTTGCAAAGAGCTGCGCATTGGAAAATTCAGGGCTATGCCCTGTAGATGATGGCCTAACAGGAGGCTTTAAAATTTTCATTCTAGTGTCCTTCGTTTGGGAGAAAAATGCAAAGGTACAAGACAGCTTTTCCTTGCCAATATCTCTCTTTTGCAAAGAGCTACGCATTGGAAAATTCAGGGCTATGCCGTGTAGATGATTGCCTAACAGGAGGCTTTAAAATTTTCTTTCTAGTGTCCTTCGTTTGGGAGAAAAATGCAAAGGTACAAGAAAGCTTTTCCTTGCCAATATCTCTCTTTTGCAAAGAGCTGCGCATTGGAAAATTCAAGGCTATGCCGTGTAGATGAAGCCCTAACAGGAGGCTTTAAAATGTTCTTTCTAGTGTCCTTCGTTTGGGAGAAAAATGCAAAGGTACAAGACAGCTTTTCCTTGCCAATATCTCTCTTTTGCAAAGATCTGCGCATTGGAAAATTCAGGGCTATGCCGTGTAGATGATAGCCTAACAGGAGGCTTTTAAATTTTCATTCTAGTGTCCTTCAGTTGGGAGAAAAATGCAAAGGTACAAGACAGCTTTTCCTTGCCAATATCTGTCTTTTGCAAAGAGCTACGCATCGGAAAATTCAGGGCTATACCGTGTAGATGAAGCCCTAACAGGAGGCTTTAAAATTTTCATTCTAGTGTCCTTCGTTTGGGAGAAAAATGCAAAGGTACAATACAGCTTTTCCTTGCCAATATCTCTCTTTTGCAAAGAGCTACGCAATGGAAAATTCAGGGCTATGCCGTGTAGATGATGCCCTAACAGGAGGCTTTAAAATTTTCATTCTAGTGTCCTTCGTTTGGGAGAAAAATGCAAAGGTACAAGACAGCTTTTCCTTGCCAATATCTCTCTTTTGCAAAGAGCTGCGCATTGGAAAATTCAAGGCTATGCCGTGTAGATGAAGCCCTAACAGGAGGCTTTAAAATTTTCATTCTAGTGTCCTTCGTTTGGGAGAAAAATGCAAAGGTACAAGACAGCTTTTCCTTGCCAATATCTCTCTTTTGCAGAGAGCTGCGCATTGGAAAATTCAGGGCTATGCCGTGTAGATGATGGCCTAACAGGAGGCTTTAACATTTTCTTTCTAGTGTCCTTCGTTTGGGAGAAAAATGCAAAGGTACAAGACAGCTTTTCCTTGCCAATATCTCTCTTTTGCAAAGAGCTACGCATTGGAAAATTCAGGGCTATGCCGTGTAGATGATGGCCTAACAGGAGGCTTTAAAATTTTAATTCTAGTGTCCTTCGTTGGGGAGAAAAATGCAAAGGTACAAGACAGCTTTTCCTTGCCAATATCTCTCTTTTGCAGAGAGCTGCGCATTGGAAAATTCAGGGCTATGCCGTGTAGATGATGGCCTAACAGGAGGCTTTAAAATTTTCTTTCTAGTGTCCTTCGTTTGGGAGAAAAATGCAAAGGTACAAGACAGCTTTTCCCTGCCAATATCTCTCTTTTGCAAAGAGCTACGCATTGGAAAATTCAGGGCTATGCCGTGTAGATGAAGCCCTAACAGGAGGCTTTAAAATTTTCATTCTAGTGTCCTTCGTTTGGGAGAAAAATGCAAAGGTACAATACAGCTTTTCCTTGTCAATATCTCTCTTTTGCAAAGAGCTACGCATTGGAAAATTCAGGGCTATACCGTGTAGATGAAGCACTAACAGGAAGCTTTAAAATTTTCATTCTAGTGTCCTTCGTTTGGGAGAAAAATGCAAAGGTACATGACAGCTTTTCCTTGCCAATATCTCTCTTTTGCAAAGAGCTACGCATTGGAAAATTCAGGGCTATGCCGTGTAGATGAAGCCCTAACAGGAGGCTTTAAAATTTTCATTCTAGTGTCCTTCGTTTGGGAGAAAAATGCAAAGGTACAAGACAGCTTTTCCTTGCCAATATCTCTCTTTTGCAGAGAGCTGCACATTGGAAAATTCAGGGCTATGCCGTGTAGATGATGGCCTAACAGGAGGCTTTAAAATTTTCTTTCTAGTGTCCTTCGTTTGGGAGAAAAATGCAAAGGTACAAGACAGCTTTTCCTTGCCAATATCTCTCTTTTGCAAAGAGCTACGCAATGGAAAATTCAGGGCTATACCGTGTAGATGAAGAACTAACAGGAGGCTTTAAAATTTTCATTCTAGTGTCCTTCGTTTGGGAGAAAAATGCAAAGGTACAATACAGCTTTTCCTTGCCAATATCTCTCTTTTGCAAAGAGCTACGCAATGGAAAATTCAGGGCTATACCGTGTAGATGAAGCACTAACAGGAGGCTTTAAAATTTTCATTCTAGTGTCCTTCGTTTGGGAGAAAAATGCAAAGGTACAAGACAGCTTTTCCATGCCAATATCTCTCTTTTGCAGAGAGCTGCACATTGGAAAATTCAGGGCTATGCCGTGTAGATGATGGCCTAACAGGAGGCTTTAAAATTTTCTTTCTAGTGTCCTTCGTTTGGGAGAAAAATGCAAAGGTACAATACAGCTTTTCCTTGCCAATATCTCTCTTTTGCAAAGAGCTACGCAATGGAAAATTCAGGGCTATACCGTGTAGATGAAGCACTAACAGGAGGCTTTAAAATTTTCATTCTAGTGTCCTTCGTTTGGGAGAAAAATGCAAAGGTACAAGACAGCTTTTCCTTGCCAATATCTCTCTTTTGCAGAGAGCTGCACATTGGAAAATTCAGGGCTATGCCGTGTAGATGATGGCCTAACAGGAGGCTTTAAAATTTTCTTTCTAGTGTCCTTCGTTTGGGAGAAAAATGCAAAGGTACAAGACAGCTATTCCTTGCCAATATCTCTCTTTTGCAAAGAGCTACGCATTGGAAAATTCAGGGCTATGCCGTGTAGATGATGGCCTAACAGGAGGCTTTAAAATTTTAATTCTAGTGTCCTTCGTTTGGGAGAAAAATGCAAAGGTACAAGACAGCTTTTCCTTGCCAATATCTGTCTTTTGCAAAGAGCTACGCATCGGAAAATTCAGGGCTATACCGTGTAGATGAAGCCCTAACAGGAGGCTTTAAAATTTTCATTCTAGTGTCCTTCGTGTGGGAGAAAAATGCAAAGGTACAAGACAGCTTTTCCTTGCCAATATCTCTCTTTTGCAAAGAGCTACGCAATGGAAAATTCAGGGCTATACCGTGTAGATGAAGCACTAACAGGAGGCTTTAAAATTTTCATTCTAGTGTCCTTCGTTTGGGAGAAAAATGCAAAGGTACAAGACAGCTTTTCCTTGCCAATATCTCTCTTTTGCAGAGAGCTGCGCATTGGAAAATTCAGGGCTATGCCGTGTAGATGATGGCCTAACAGGAGGTTTTAAAATTTTCTTTCTAATGTCCTTCGTTTGGGAGAAAAATGCAAAGGTACAAGACAGCTTTTCCTTGCCAATATCTCTCTTTTGCAAAGAGCTACGCATTGGAAAATTCAGGGCTATGCCGTGTAGATGATGGCCTAACAGGAGGCTTTAAAATTTTCTTTCTAATGTCCTTCGTTTGGGAGAAAAATGCAAAGGTACAAGACAGCTTTTCCTTGCCAATATCTCTCTTTTGCAGAGAGCTGCGCATTGGAAAATGCAGGGCTATGCCGTGTAGATGATGGCCTAACAGGAGGCTTTAAAATTTTCTTTCTAGTGTCCTTCGTTTGGGAGAAAAATGCAAAGGTACAAGACAGCTTTTCCTTGCCAATATCTCTCTTTTGCAAAGAGCTACGCAATGGAAAATTCAGGGCTATACCGTGTAGATGAAGCACTAACAGGAGGCTTTAAAATTTTCATTCTAGTGTCCTTCGTTTGGGAGAAAAATGCAAAGGTACAAGACAGCTTTTCCTTGCCAATATCTCTCTTTTGCAGAGAGCTGCGCATTGGAAAATTCAGGGCTATGCCGTGTAGATGATGGCCTAACAGGAGGTTTTAAAATTTTCTTTCTAATGTCCTTCGTTTGGGAGAAAAATGCAAAGGTACAAGACAGCTTTTCCTTGCCAATATCTCTCTTTTGCAAAGAGCTACGCATTGGAAAATTCAGGGCTATGCCGTGTAGATGATGGCCTAACAGGAGGCTTTAAAATTTTCTTTCTAATGTCCTTCGTTTGGGAGAAAAATGCAAAGGTACAAGACAGCTTTTCCTTGCCAATATCTCTCTTTTGCAGAGAGCTGCGCATTGGAAAATTCAGGGCTATGCCGTGTAGATGATGGCCTAACAGGAGGCTTTAAAATTTTCTTTCTAGTGTCCTTCGTTTGGGAGAAAAATGCAAAGGTACAATACAGCTTTTCCTTGCCAATATCTCTCTTTTGCAAAGAGCTACGCATTGGAAAATTCAGGGCTATACCGTGTAGATGAAGCACTAACAGGAGGCTTTAAAATTTTCATTCTAGTGTCCTCCGTTTGGGAGAAAAATGCAAAGGTACAAGACAGCTTTTCCTTGCCAATATCTCTCTTTTGCAAAGAGCTACGCATTGGAAAATTCAGGGCTATGCCGTGTAGATGATGGCCTAACAGGAGGCTTTAACATTTTCTTTCTAGTGTCCTTCGTTTGGGAGAAAAATGCAAAGGTACAAGACAGCTTTTCCTTGCCAATATCTCTCTTTTGCAAAGAGCTACGCATTGGAAAATTCAGGGCTATACCGTGTAGATGAAGCACTAACAGGAAGCTTTAAAATTTTCATTCTAGTGTCCTTCGTTTGGGAGAAAAATGCAAAGGTACATGACAGCTTTTCCTTGCCAATATCTCTCTTTTGCAAAGAGCTACGCATTGGAAAATTCAGGGCTATGCCGTGTAGATGAAGCCCTAACAGGAGGCTTTAAAATTTTCATTCTAGTGTCCTTCGTTTGGGAGAAAAATGCAAAGGTACAAGACAGCTTTTCCTTGCCAATATCTCTCTTTTGCAAAGAGCTGCGCATTGGAAAATGCAGGGCTTTGCCGTGTAGATGAAGCCCTAACAGGAGGCTTTAAAATTTTCATTCTAGTGTCCTTCGTTTGGGAGAAAAATGCAAAGGTACAAAACAGCTTTTCCTTGTCAATATTTCTCTTTTGCAAAGAGCTACGCATTGGAAAATTCAGGGCTATACCGTGTAGATGAAGCACTAACAAGAGGCTTTAAAATTTTCATTCTAGTGTCCTTCGTTTGGGAGAAAAATGCAAAGGTACAAGACAGCTTTTCCTTGCCAATATCTCTCTTTTGCAGAGAGCTGCGCATTGGAAAATTCAGGGCTATGCCGTGTAGATGATGGCCTAACAGGAGGCTTTAAAATTTTCTTTCTAGTGTCCTTCGTTTGGGAGAAAAATGCAAAGGTACAAGACAGCTTTTCCTTGCCAATATCTCTCTTTTGCAAAGAGCTACGCAATGGAAAATTCAGGGCTATACCGTGTAGATGAAGCACTAACAGGAGGCTTTAAATTTTTCTTTCTAGTGTCCTTCGTTTGGGAGAAAAATGCAAAGGTACAATACAGCTTTTCCTTGCCAATATCTCTCTTTTGCAAAGAGCTACGCATTGGAAAATTCAGGGCTATACCGTGTAGATGAAGCACTAACAGGAGTCTTTAAAATTTTCATTCTAGTGTCCTTCGTTTGGGAGAAAAATGCAAAGGTACAAGACAGCTTTTCCTTGCCAATATCTCTCTTTTGCAGAGAGCTGCGCATTGGAAAATTCAGGGCTATGCCGTGTAGATGATGGCCTAACAGGAGGCTTTAAAATTTTCTTTCTAGTGTCCTTCGTTTGGGAGAAAAATGCAAAGGTACAAGACAGCTATTCCTTGCCAATATCTCTCTTTTGCAAAGAGCTACGCATTGGAAAATTCAGGGCTATGCCGTGTAGATGATGGCCTAACAGGAGGCTTTAAAATTTTAATTCTAGTGTCCTTCGTTTGGGAGAAAAATGCAAAGGTACAAGACAGCTTTTCCTTGCCAATATCTCTCTTTTGCAAAGAGCTACGCATTGGAAAATTCAGGGCTATGCCGTGTAGATGATGGCCTAACAGGAGGCTTTAACATTTTCTTTCTAGTGTCCTTCGTTTGGGAGAAAAATGCAAAGGTACAAGACAGCTTTTCCTTGCCAATATCTCTATTTTGCAAAGAGCTACGCATTGGAAAATTCAGGGCTATACCGTGTAGATGAAGCCCTAACAGGAGGCTTTAAAATTGTCATTCTAGTGTCCTTCGTTTGGGAGAAAAATGCAAAGGTACAAGACAGCTTTTCCTTGCCAATATCTCTCTTTTGCAAAGAGCTGCGCATTGGAAAATTCAGGGCTATGCCGTGTAGATGATAGCCTAACAGGAGGCTTTAAAATTTTCATTCTAGTGTCCTTCATTTGGGAGAAAAATGCAAAGGTACAAGACAGCTTTTCCTTGCCAATATCTCTCTTTTGCAAAGATCTGCGCATTGGAAAATTCAGGGCTATGCCGTGTAGATGATAGCCTAACAGGAGGCTTTAAAATTTTCATTCTAGTGTCCTTCATTTGGGAGAAAAATGCAAAGGTACAAGACAGCTTTTACTTGCCAATATCTGTCTTTTGCAAAGAGCTACGCATCAGAAAATTCAGGGCTATACCGTGTAGATGAAGCCCTAACAGGAGGCTTTAAAATTTTCATTCTAGTGTCCTTCGTTTGGGAGAAAAATGCAAAGGTACAATACAGCTTTTCCTTGCCAATATCTCTCTTTTGCAAAGATCTGCGCATTGGAAAATTCAGGGCTATGCCGTGTAGATGATAGCCTAACAGGAGGCTTTAAAATTTTCATTCTAGTGTCCTTCATTTGGGAGAAAAATGCAAAGGTACAAGACAGCTTTTACTTGCCAATATCTGTCTTTTGCAAAGAGCTACGCATCAGAAAATTCAGGGCTATACCGTGTAGATGAAGCCCTAACAGGAGGCTTTAAAATTTTCATTCTAGTGTCCTTCGTTTGGGAGAAAAATGCAAAGGTACAATACAGCTTTTCCTTGCCAATATCTCTCTTTTGCAGAGAGCTACGCATTGGAAAATTCAAGGCTATGCCGTGTAGATGAAGCCCTAACAGGAGGCTTTAAAATTTTCTTTCTAGTGTCCTTCGTTTGGGAGAAAAATGCAAAGGTACAAGACAGCTTTTCCTTGCCAATATCTCTCTTTTGCAAAGATCTGCGCATTGGAAAATTCAGGGCTATGCCGTGTAGATGATAGCCTAACAGGAGGCTTTAAAATTTTCATTCTAGTGTCCTTCATTTGGGAGAAAAATGCAAAGGTACAAGACAGCTTTTACTTGCCAATATCTGTCTTTTGCAAAGAGCTACGCATCAGAAAATTCAGGGCTATACCGTGTAGATGAAGCCCTAACAGGAGGCTTTAAAATTTTCATTCTAGTGTCCTTCGTTTGGGAGAAAAATGCAAAGGTACAATACAGCTTTTCCTTGCCAATATCTCTCTTTTGCAGAGAGCTACGCATTGGAAAATTCAAGGCTATGCCGTGTAGATGAAGCCCTAACAGGAGGCTTTAAAATTTTCTTTCTAGTGTCCTTCGTTTGGGAGAAAAATGCAAAGGTACAAGACAGCTTTTCCTTGCCAATATCTCTCTTTTGCAAAGATCTGCGCATTGGAAAATTCAGGGCTATGCCGTGTAGATGATGGCCTAACAGGAGGCTTTAAAATTTTAATTCTAGTGTCCTTCGTTTGGGAGAAAAATGCAAAGGTACATGACAGCTTTTCCTTGCCAATATCTCTCTTTTGCAAAGAGCTACGCATTGGAAAATTCAGGGCTATGCCGTGTAGATGAAGCCCTAACAGGAGGCTTTAAAATTTTCATTCTAGTGTCCTTCGTTTGGGAGAAAAATGCAAAGGTACAAGACAGCTTTTCCTTGCCAATATCTCTCTTTTGCAAAGAGCTGCGCATTGGAAAATGCAGGGCTTTGCCGTGTAGATGAAGCCCTAACAGGAGGCTTTAAAATTTTCATTCTAGTGTCCCTCGTTTGGGAGAAAAATGCAAAGGTACAAAACAGCTTTTCCTTGTCAATATTTCTCTTTTGCAAAGAGCTACGCATTGGAAAATTCAGGGCTATACCGTGTAGATGAAGCACTAACAAGAGGCTTTAAAATTTTCATTCTAGTGTCCTTCGTTTGGGAGAAAAATGCAAAGGTACAAGACAGCTTTTCCTTGCCAATATCTCTCTTTTGCAAAGAGCTGCGCATTGGAAAATGCAGGGCTTTGCCGTGTAGATGAAGCCCTAACAGGAGGCTTTAAAATTTTCATTCTAGTGTCCTTCGTTTGGGAGAAAAATGCAAAGGTACAAAACAGCTTTTCCTTGTCAATATTTCTCTTTTGCAAAGAGCTACGCATTGGAAAATTCAGGGCTATACCGTGTAGATGAAGCACTAACAAGAGGCTTTAAAATTTTCATTCTAGTGTCCTTCGTTTGGGAGAAAAATGCAAAGGTACAAGACAGCTTTTCCTTGCCAATATCTCTCTTTTGCAGAGAGCTGCGCATTGGAAAATTCAGGGCTATGCCGTGTAGATGATGGCCTAACAGGAGGCTTTAAAATTTTCTTTCTAGTGTCCTTCGTTTGGGAGAAAAATGCAAAGGTACAAGACAGCTTTTCCTTGCCAATATCTCTCTTTTGCAAAGAGCTACGCAATGGAAAATTCAGGGCTATACCGTGTAGATGAAGCACTAACAGGAGGCTTTAAAATTTTCTTTCTAGTGTCCTTCGTTTGGGAGAAAAATGCAAAGGTACAATACAGCTTTTCCTTGCCAATATCTCTCTTTTGCAAAGAGCTACGCATTGGAAAATTCAGGGCTATACCGTGTAGATGAAGCACTAACAGGAGTCTTTAAAATTTTCATTCTAGTGTCCTTCGTTTGGGAGAAAAATGCAAAGGTACAAGACAGCTTTTCCTTGCCAATATCTCTCTTTTGCAGAGAGCTGCGCATTGGAAAATTCAGGGCTATGCCGTGTAGATGATGGCCTAACAGAAGGCTTTAAAATTTTCTTTCTAGTGTCCTTCGTTTGGGAGAAAAATGCAAAGGTACAAGACAGCTATTCCTTGCCAATATCTCTCTTTTGCAAAGAGCTACGCATTGGAAAATTCAGGGCTATGCCGTGTAGATGATGGCCTAACAGGAGGCTTTACAATTTTAATTCTAGTGTCCTTCGTTTGGGAGAAAAATGCAAAGGTACAAGACAGCTTTTCCTTGCCAATATCTCTCTTTTGCAAAGAGCTACGCATTGTAAAATTCAGGGCTATGCCGTGTAGATGATGGCCTAACAGGAGGCTTTAACATTTTCTTTCTAGTGTCCTTCGTTTGGGAGAAAAATGCAAAGGTACAAGACAGCTTTTCCTTGCCAATATCTCTATTTTGCAAAGAGCTACGCATTGGAAAATTCAGGGCTATACCGTGTAGATGAAGCCCTAACAGGAGGCTTTAAAATTGTCATTCTAGTGTCCTTCGTTTGGGAGAAAAATGCAAAGGTACAAGACAGCTTTTCCTTGCCAATATCTCTCTTTTGCAAAGAGCTGCGCATTGGAAAATTCAGGGCTATGCCGTGTAGATGATAGCCTAACAGGAGGCTTTAAAATTTTCATTCTAGTGTCCTTCATTTGGGAGAAAAATGCAAAGGTACAAGACAGCTTTTCCTTGCCAATATCTGTCTTTTGCAAAGAGCTACGCATCAGAAAATTCAGGGCTATACCGTGTAGATGAAGCCCTAACAGGAGGCTTTAAAATTTTCATTCTAGTGTCCTTCGTTTGGGAGAAAAATGCAAAGGTACAATACAGCTTTTCCTTGCCAATATCTCTCTTTTGCAGAGAGCTACGCATTGGAAAATTCAAGGCTATGCCGTGTAGATGAAGCCCTAACAGGAGGCTTTAAAATTTTCTTTCTAGTGTCCTTCGTTTGGGAGAAAAATGTAAAGGTACAAGACAGCTTTTCCTTGCCAATATCTCTCTTTTGCAAAGATCTGCGCATTGGAAAATTCAGGGCTATGCCGTGTAGATGATAGCCTAACAGGAGGCTTTAAAATTTTCATTCTAGTGTCCTTCATTTGGGAGAAAAATGCAAAGGTACAAGACAGCTTTTCCTTGCCAATATCTCTCTTTTGCAAAGATCTGCGCATTGGAAAATTCAGGGCTATGCCGTGTAGATGATAGCCTAACAGGAGGCTTTAAAATTTTCATTCTAGTGTCCTTCATTTGGGAGAAAAATGCAAAGGTACAAGACAGCTTTTCCTTGCCAATATCTGTCTTTTGCAAAGAGCTACGCATCAGAAAATTCAGGGCTATACCGTGTAGATGAAGCCCTAACAGGAGGCTTTAAAATTTTCATTCTAGTGTCCTTCGTTTGGGAGAAAAATGCAAAGGTACAAGACAGCTTTTCCTTGCCAATATCTCTCTTTTGCAGAGAGCTGCGCATTGGAAAATTCAGGGCTATGCCGTGTAGATGATGGCCTAACAGGAGGCTTTAAAATTTTCTTTCTAGTGTCCTTCGTTTGGGAGAAAAATGCAAAGGTACAAGACAGCTTTTCCTTGCCAATATCTCTCTTTTGCAAAGAGCTACGCATTGGAAAATTCAGGGCTATGCCGTGTAGATGAAGCCCTAACAGGAGGCTTTAAAATTTTCATTCTAGTGTCCTTCGTTTGGGAGAAAATGCAAAGGTACAAGACAGCTTTTTCTTGCCAATATCTCTCTTTTGCAGAGAGCTGCGCATTGGAAAATTCAGGGCTATGCCGTGTAGATGAAGCCCTAACAGGAGGCTTTAAAATTTTCATTCTAGTGTCCTTCGTTTGGGAGAAAAATGCAAAGGTACAAAACAGCTTTTCCTTGTCAATATTTCTCTTTTGCAAAGAGCTACGCATTGGAAAATTCAGGGCTATGCCGTGTAGATGATGGCCTAACAGGAGGCTTTAAAATTTTCTTTCTAGTGTCCTTCGTTTGGGAGAAAAATGCAAAGGTACAAGACAGCTTTTCCTTGCCAATATTTCTCTTTTGCAAAGAGCTACGCATTGGAAAATTCAGGGCTATGCCGTGTAGATGATGGCCTAACATGAGGCTTTAAAATTTTCTTTCTAGTGTCCTTCGTTTGGGAGAAAAATGCAAAGGTACAATACAGCTTTTCCTTGCCAATATCTCTCTTTTGCAAAGAGCTAAGCATTGGAAAATTCAGGGCTATACCGTGTAGATGAAGCCCTAACAGGAGGCTTTAACATTTTCATTCTAGTGTCCTTCGTTTGGGAGAAAAATGCAAAGGTACAAGACAGCTTTTCCTTGCCAATATCTCTCTTTTGCAAAGAGCTACGCATTGGAAAATTCAGGGCTATGCCGTGTAGATGAAGCCCTAACAGGAGGCTTTAAAATTTTCATTCTAGTGTCCTTCGTTTGGGAGAAAAATGCAAAGGTACAAGACAGCTTTTTCTTGCCAATATCTCCCTTTTGCAGAGAGCTGCGCATTGGAAAATTCAGGGCTATGCCGTGTAGATGATGGCCTAACAGGAGGCTTTAAAATTTTCATTCTAGTGTCCTTCGTTTGGGAGAAAAATGCAAAGGTACAAGACAGCTTTTCCTTGCCAATATCTCTCTTTTGCAAAGAGCTAAGCATTGGAAATTCAGGGCTATACCGTGTAGATGAAGCCCTAACAGGAGGCTTTAACATTTTCATTCTAGTGTCCTTCGTTTGGGAGAAAAATGCAAAGGTACAAGACAGCTTTTCCTTGCCAATATCTCTCTTTTGCAAAGAGCTACGCATTGGAAAATTCAGGGCTATGCCGTGTAGATGAAGCCCTAACAGGAGGCTTTAAAATTTTCATTCTAGTGTCCTTCGTTTGGGAGAAAAATGCAAAGGTACAAGACAGCTTTTCCTTGCCAATATCTCTCTTTTGCAAAGAGCTACGCATTGGAAAATTCAGGGCTATGCCGTGTAGATGATGGCCTAACAGGAGGCTTTAAAATTTTCTTTCTAGTGTCCTTCGTTTGGGAGAAAAATGCAAAGGTACAAAACAGCTTTTCCTTGTCAATATTTCTCTTTTGCAAAGAGCTACGCATTGGAAAATTCAGGGCTATACCGTGTAGATGAAGCACTAACAAGAGGCTTTAAAATTTTCATTCTAGTGTCCTTCGTTTGGGAGAAAAATGCAAAGGTACAAGACAGCTTTTCTTTGCCAATATCTCTCTTTTGCAGAGAGCTGCGCATTGGAAAATTCAGGGCTATGCCGTGTAGATGATGGCCTAACAGGAGGCTTTAAAATTTTCTTTCTAGTGTCCTTCGTTTGGGAGAAAAATGCAAAGGTACAAGACAGCTTTTCCTTGCCAATATCTCTCTTTTGCAAAGAGCTACGCATTGGAAAATTCAGAGCTATACCGTGTAGATGAAGCCCTAACAGGAGGCTTTAAAATTTTCATTCTAGTGTCCTTCGTTTGGGAGAAAAATGCAAAGGTACAAGACAGCTTTTCCTTGCCAATATCTCTCTTTTGCAAAGAGCTACGCATTGGAAAATTCAGGGCTATGCCGTGTAGATGAAGCCCTAACAGGAGGCTTTAAAATTTTCATTCTAGTGTCCTTCGTTTGGGAGAAAAATGCAAAGGTACAAGACAGCTTTTCCTTGCCAATATCTCTCTTTTGCAAAGAGCTGCGCATTGGAAAATTCAGGGCTTTGCCGTGTAGATGAAGCCCTAACAGAAGGCTTTAAAATTTTCATTCTAGTGTCCTTCGTTTGGGAGAAAAATGCAAAGGTACAAAACAGCTTTTCCTTGTCAATATTTCTCTTTTGCAAAGAGCTACGCATTGGAAAATTCAGGGCTATACCGTGTAGATGAAGCACTAACAAGAGGCTTTAAAATTTTCATTCTAGTGTCCTTCGTTTGGGAGAAAAATGCAAAGGTACAAGACAGCTTTTCTTTGCCAATATCTCTCTTTTGCAGAGAGCTGCGCATTGGAAAATTCAGGGCTATGCCGTGTAGATGATGGCCTAACAGGAGGCTTTAAAATTTTCTTTCTAGTGTCCTTCGTTTGGGAGAAAAATGCAAAGGTACAAGACAGCTTTTCCTTGCCAATATCTCTCTTTTGCAAAGAGCTACGCATTGGAAAATTCAGAGCTATACCGTGTAGATGAAGCCCTAACAGGAGGCTTTAAAATTTTCATTCTAGTGTCCTTCGTTTGGGAGAAAAATGCAAAGGTACAAGACAGCTTTTCCTTGCCAATATCTCTCTTTTGCAAAGAGCTACGCATTGGAAAATTCAGGGCTATGCCGTGTAGATGAAGCCCTAACAGGAGGCTTTAAAATTTTCATTCTAGTGTCCTTCGTTTGGGAGAAAAATGCAAAGGTACAAGACAGCTTTTCCTTGCCAATATCTCTCTTTTGCAAAGAGCTGCGCATTGGAAAATTCAGGGCTTTGCCGTGTAGATGAAGCCCTAACAGAAGGCTTTAAAATTTTCATTCTAGTGTCCTTCGTTTGGGAGAAAAATGCAAAGGTACAAAACAGCTTTTCCTTGTCAATATTTCTCTTTTGCAAAGAGCTACGCATTGGAAAATTCAGGGCTATACCGTGTAGATGAAGCACTAACAAGAGGCTTTAAAATTTTCATTCTAGTGTCCTTCGTTTGGGAGAAAAATGCAAAGGTACAAGACAGCTTTTCCTTGCCAATATCTCTCTTTTGCAGAGAGCTGCGCATTGGAAAATTCAGGGCTATGCCGTGTAGATGATGGCCTAACAGGAGGCTTTAAAATTTTCTTTCTAGTTTCCTTCGTTTGGGAGAAAAATGCAAAGGTACAAGACAGCTTTTCCTTGCCAATATCTCTCTTTTGCAAAGAGCTACGCAATGGAAAATTCAGGGCTATACCGTGTAGATGAAGCACTAACAGGAGGCTTTAAAATTTTCTTTCTAGTGTCCTTCGTTTGGGAGAAAAATGCAAAGGTACAAGACAGCTTTTCCTTGCCAATATCTCTCTTTTGCAAAGAGCTGCGCATTGGAAAATTCAGGGCTATGCCGTGTAGATGATGGCCTAACAGGAGGCTTTAAAATTTTCTTTCTAGTGTCCTTCGTTTGGGAGAAAAATGCAAAGGTACAAGACAGCTTTTCCTTGCCAATATCTCTCTTTTGCAAAGAGCTACGCATTGGAAAATTCAGAGCTATACCGTGTAGATGAAGCCCTAACAGGAGGCTTTAAACTTTTCATTCTAGTGTCCTTCGTTTGGGAGAAAAATGCAAAGGTACAAGACAGCTTTTCCTTGCCAATATCTCTCTTTTGCAAAGAGCTGCGCATTGGAAAATTCAGGGCTTTGCCGTGTAGATGAAGCCCTAACAGGAGGCTTTAAAATTTTCATTCTTGTGTCCTTCGTTTGGGAGAAAAATGCAAAGGTACAAAACAGCTTTTCCTTGTCAATATTTCTCTTTTGCAAAGAGCTACGCATTGGAAAATTCAGGGCTATACCGTGTAGATGAAGCACTAACAAGAGGCTTTAAAATTTTCATTCTAGTGTTCTTCGTTTGGGAGAAAAATGCAAAGGTACAAGACAGCTTTTCCTTGCCAATATCTCTCTTTTGCAGAGAGCTGCGCATTGGAAAATTCAGTGCTATGCCGTGTAGATGATGGCCTAACAGGAGGCTTTAAAATTTTCTTTCTAGTGTCCTTCGTTTGGGAGAAAAATGCAAAGGTACAAGACAGCTTTTCCTTGCCAATATCTCTCTTTTGCAAAGAGCTACGCAATGGAAAATTCAGGGCTATACCGTGTAGATGAAGCACTAACAGGAGGCTTTAAAATTTTCTTTCTAGTGTCCTTCGTTTGGGAGAAAAATGCATAGGTACAAGACAGCTTTTCCTTGCCAATATCTCTCTTTTGCAGAGAGCTACGCATTGGAAAATTCAGGGCTATACCGTGTAGATGAAGCCCTAACAGGAGGCTTTAAAATTTTCATTCTAGTGTCCTTCGTTTGGGAGAAAAATGCAAAGGTACAAGACAGCTTTTCCTTGCCAATATCTCTCTTTTGCAAAGAGCTACGCATTGGAAAATTCAGGGCTATGCCGTGTAGATGAAGCCCTAACAGGAGGCTTTAAAATTTTCATTCTAGTGTCCTTCGTTTGGGAGAAAATGCAAAGGTACAAGACAGCTTTTTCTTGCCAATATCTCTCTTTTGCAGAGAGCTGCGCATTGGAAAATTCAGGGCTATGCCGTGTAGATGAAGCCCTAACAGAAGGCTTTAAAATTTTCATTCTAGTGTCCTTCGTTTGGGAGAAAAATGCAAAGGTACAAAACAGCTTTTCCTTGTCAATATTTCTCTTTTGCAAAGAGCTACGCATTGGAAAATTCAGGGCTATGCCGTGTAGATGATGGCCTAACAGGAGGCTTTAAAATTTTCTTTCTAGTGTCCTTCGTTTGGGAGAAAAATGCAAAGGTACAAGACAGCTTTTCCTTGTCAATATTTCTCTTTTGCAAAGAGCTACGCATTGGAAAATTCAGGGCTATGCCGTGTAGATGATGGCCTAACATGAGGCTTTAAAATTTTCTTTCTAGTGTCCTTCGTTTGGGAGAAAAATGCAAAGGTACAAGACAGCTTTTCCTTGCCAATATCTCTCTTTTGCAGAGAGCTGCGCATTGGAAAATTCAGGGCTATGCCGTGTAGATGATGGCCTAACAGGAGGCTTTAAAATTTTCTTTCTAGTGTCCTTCGTTTGGGAGAAAAATGCAAAGGTAAAAGACAGCTTTTCCTTGCTAATATCTCTCTTCTGCAAAGAGCTAAGCATTGGAAAATTCAGGGCTATACCGTGTAGATGAAGCCCTAACAGGAGGCTTTAAAATTTTCATTCTAGTGTCCTTCGTTTGGGAGAAAAATGCAAAGGTACAAGACAGCTTTTCCTTGCCAATATCTCTCTTTTGCAAAGAGCTACGCATTGGAAAATTCAGTGCTATGCCGTGTAGATGAAGCCCTAACAGGAGGCTTTAAAATTTTCATTCTAGTGTCCTTCGTTTGGGAGAAAAATGCAAAGGTACAAGACAGCTTTTTCTTGCCAATATCTCCCTTTTGCAGAGAGCTGCGCATTGGAAAATTCAGGGCTATGCCGTGTAGATGATGGCCTAACAGGAGGCTTTAAAATTTTCATTCTAGTGTCCTTCGTTTGGGAGAAAAATGCAAAGGTACAAGACAGCTTTTTCTTGCCAATATCTCCCTTTTGCAGAGAGCTGCGCATTGGAAAATTCAGGGCTATGCCGTGTAGATGATGGCCTAACAGGAGGCTTTAAAATTTTCATTCTAGTGTCCTTCGTTTGGGAGAAAAATGCAAAGGTACAAGACAGCTTTTCCTTGCCAATATCTCTCTTTTGCAAAGAGCTACGCATTGGAAAATTCAGGGCTATGCCGTGTAGATGATGGCCTAACAGGAGGCTTTAAAATTTTCTTTCTAGTGTCCTTCGTTTGGGAGAAAAATGCAAAGGTACAAAACAGCTTTTCCTTGTCAATATTTCTCTTTTGCAAAGAGCTACGCATTGGAAAATTCAGGGCTATACCGTGTAGATGAAGCACTAACAAGAGGCTTTAAAATTTTCATTCTAGTGTCCTTCGTTTGGGAGAAAAATGCAAAGGTATAAGACAGCTTTTCTTTGCCAATATCTCTCTTTTGCAGAGAGCTGCGCATTGGAAAATTCAGGGCTATGCCGTGTAGATGATGGCCTAACAGGAGGCTTTAAAATTTTCTTTCTAGTGTCCTTCGTTTGGGAGAAAAATGCAAAGGTACAAGACAGCTTTTCCTTGCCAATATCTCTCTTTTGCAAAGAGCTACGCATTGGAAAATTCAGAGCTATACCGTGTAGATGAAGCCCTAACAGGAGGCTTTAAAATTTTCATTCTAGTGTCCTTCGTTTGGGAGAAAAATGCAAAGGTACAAGACAGCTTTTCCTTGCCAATATCTCTCTTTTGCAAAGAGCTACGCATTGGAAAATTCAGGGCTATGCCGTGTAGATGAAGCCCTAACAGGAGGCTTTAAAATTTTCATTCTAGTGTCCTTCGTTTGGGAGAAAAATGCAAAGGTACAAGACAGCTTTTCCTTGCCAATATCTCTCTTTTGCAAAGAGCTGCGCATTGGAAAATTCAGGGCTTTGCCGTGTAGATGAAGCCCTAACAGAAGGCTTTAAAATTTTCATTCTAGTGTCCTTCGTTTGGGAGAAAAATGCAAAGGTACAAAACAGCTTTTCCTTGTCAATATTTCTCTTTTGCAAAGAGCTACGCATTGGAAAATTCAGGGCTATACCGTGTAGATGAAGCACTAACAAGAGGCTTTAAAATTTTCATTCTAGTGTCCTTCGTTTGGGAGAAAAATGCAAAGGTACAAGACAGCTTTTCCTTGCCAATATCTCTCTTTTGCAGAGAGCTGCGCATTGGAAAATTCAGGGCTATGCCGTGTAGATGATGGCCTAACAGGAGGCTTTAAAATTTTCTTTCTAGTTTCCTTCGTTTGGGAGAAAAATGCAAAGGTACAAGACAGCTTTTCCTTGCCAATATCTCTCTTTTGCAAAGAGCTACGCAATGGAAAATTCAGGGCTATACCGTGTAGATGAAGCACTAACAGGAGGCTTTAAAATTTTCTTTCTAGTGTCCTTCGTTTGGGAGAAAAATGCAAAGGTACAAGACAGCTTTTCCTTGCCAATATCTCTCTTTTGCAAAGAGCTGCGCATTGGAAAATTCAGGGCTATGCCGTGTAGATGATGGCCTAACAGGAGGCTTTAAAATTTTCTTTCTAGTGTCCTTCGTTTGGGAGAAAAATGCAAAGGTACAAGACAGCTTTTCCTTGCCAATATCTCTCTTTTGCAAAGAGCTACGCATTGGAAAATTCAGAGCTATACCGTGTAGATGAAGCCCTAACAGGAGGCTTTAAACTTTTCATTCTAGTGTCCTTCGTTTGGGAGAAAAATGCAAAGGTACAAGACAGCTTTTCCTTGCCAATATCTCTCTTTTGCAAAGAGCTGCGCATTGGAAAATTCAGGGCTTTGCCGTGTAGATGAAGCCCTAACAGGAGGCTTTAAAATTTTCATTCTTGTGTCCTTCGTTTGGGAGAAAAATGCAAAGGTACAAAACAGCTTTTCCTTGTCAATATTTCTCTTTTGCAAAGAGCTACGCATTGGAAAATTCAGGGCTATACCGTGTAGATGAAGCACTAACAAGAGGCTTTAAAATTTTCATTCTAGTGTTCTTCGTTTGGGAGAAAAATGCAAAGGTACAAGACAGCTTTTCCTTGCCAATATCTCTCTTTTGCAGAGAGCTGCGCATTGGAAAATTCAGTGCTATGCCGTGTAGATGATGGCCTAACAGGAGGCTTTAAAATTTTCTTTCTAGTGTCCTTCGTTTGGGAGAAAAATGCAAAGGTACAAGACAGCTTTTCCTTGCCAATATCTCTCTTTTGCAAAGAGCTACGCAATGGAAAATTCAGGGCTATACCGTGTAGATGAAGCACTAACAGGAGGCTTTAAAATTTTCTTTCTAGTGTCCTTCATTTGGGAGAAAAATGCAAAGGTACAAGACAGCTTTTCCTTGCCAATATCTCTCTTTTGCAGAGAGCTACGCATTGGAAAATTCAGGGCTATACCGTGTAGATGAAGCCCTAACAGGAGGCTTTAACATTTTCATTCTAGTGTCCTTCGTTTGGGAGAAAAATGCAAAGGTACAAGACAGCTTTTCCTTGCCAATATCTCTCTTTTGCAAAGAGCTACGCATTGGAAAATTCAGGGCTATGCCGTGTAGATGAAGCCCTAACAGGAGGCTTTAAAATTTTCATTCTAGTGTCCTTCGTTTGGGAGAAAATGCAAAGGTACAAGACAGCTTTTTCTTGCCAATATCTCTCTTTTGCAGAGAGCTGCGCATTGGAAAATTCAGGGCTATGCCGTGTGGATGAAGCCCTAACAGAAGGCTTTAAAATTTTCATTCTAGTGTCCTTCGTTTGGGAGAAAAATGCAAAGGTACAAAACAGCTTTTCCTTGTCAATATTTCTCTTTTGCAAAGAGCTACGCATTGGAAAATTCAGGGCTATGCCGTGTAGATGATGGCCTAACAGGAGGCTTTAAAATTTTCTTTCTAGTGTCCTTCGTTTGGGAGAAAAATGCAAAGGTACAAGACAGCTTTTCCTTGTCAATATTTCTCTTTTGCAAAGAGCTACGCATTGGAAAATTCAGGGCTATGCCGTGTAGATGATGGCCTAACATGAGGCTTTAAAATTTTCTTTCTAGTGTCCTTCGTTTGGGAGAAAAATGCAAAGGTACAAGACAGCTTTTCCTTGCCAATATCTCTCTTTTGCAGAGAGCTGCGCATTGGAAAATTCAGGGCTATGCCGTGTAGATGATGGCCTAACAGGAGGCTTTAAAATTTTCTTTCTAGTGTCCTTCGTTTGGGAGAAAAATGCAAAGGTAAAAGACAGCTTTTCCTTGCTAATATCTCTCTTCTGCAAAGAGCTAAGCATTGGAAAATTCAGGGCTATACCGTGTAGATGAAGCCCTAACAGGAGGCTTTAAAATTTTCATTCTAGTGTCCTTCGTTTGGGAGAAAAATGCAAAGGTACAAGACAGCTTTTCCTTGCCAATATCTCTCTTTTGCAAAGAGCTACGCATTGGAAAATTCAGTGCTATGCCGTGTAGATGAAGCCCTAACAGGAGGCTTTAAAATTTTCATTCTAGTGTCCTTCGTTTGGGAGAAAAATGCAAAGGTACAAGACAGCTTTTCCTTGCCAATATCTCTCTTTTGCAAAGAGCTACGCATTGGAAAATTCAGGGCTATGCCGTGTAGATGATGGCCTAACAGGAGGCTTTAAAATTTTCTTTCTAGTGTCCTTCGTTTGGGAGAAAAATGCAAAGGTACAAAACAGCTTTTCCTTGTCAATATTTCTCTTTTGCAAAGAGCTACGCATTGGAAAATTCAGGGCTATACCGTGTAGATGAAGCACTAACAAGAGGCTTTAAAATTTTCATTCTAGTGTCCTTCGTTTGGGAGAAAAATGCAAAGGTACAAGACAGCTTTTCCTTGCCAATATCTCTCTTTTGCAGAGAGCTGCGCATTGGAAAATTCAGGGCTATGCCGTGTAGATGATGGCCTAACAGGAGGCTTTAAAATTTTCTTTCTAGTGTCCTTCGTTTGGGAGAAAAATGCAAAGGTACAAGACAGCTTTTCCTTGCCAATATCTCTCTTTTGCAAAGAGCTACGCATTGGAAAATTCAGAGCTATACCGTGTAGATGAAGCCCTAACAGGAGGCTTTAAAATTTTCATTCTAGTGTCCTTCGTTTGGGAGAAAAATGCAAAGGTACAAGACAGCTTTTCCTTGCCAATATCTCTCTTTTGCAAAGAGCTGCGCATTGGAAAATTCAGGGCTATGCCGTGTAGATGATGGCCTAACAGGAGGCTTTAAAATTTTCATTCTAGTGTCCTTCGTTTGGGAGAAAAATGCAAAGGTACAAGACAGCTTTTCCTTGCCAATATCTCTCTTTTGCAAAGAGCTACGCATTGGAAAATTCAGGGCTATGCCGTGTAGATGAAGCCCTAACAGGAGGCTTTAAAATTTTCATTCTAGTGTCCTTCGTTTGGGAGAAAAATGCAAAGGTACAAGACAGCTTTTCCTTGCCAATATCTCTCTTTTGCAAAGAGCTGCGCATTGGAAAATTCAGGGCTTTGCCGTGTAGATGAAGCCCTAACAGGAGGCTTTAAAATTTTCATTCTAGTGTCCTTCGTTTGGGAGAAAAATGCAAAGGTACAAAACAGCTTTTCCTTGTCAATATTTCTCTTTTGCAAAGAGCTACGCATTGGAAAATTCAGGGCTATACCGTGTAGATGAAGCACTAACAAGAGGCTTTAAAATTTTCATTCTAGTGTCCTTCGTTTGGGAGAAAAATGCAAAGGTACAAGACAGCTTTTCCTTGCCAATATCTCTCTTTTGCAGAGAGCTGCGCATTGGAAAATTCAGGGCTATGCCGTGTAGATGATGGCCTAACAGGAGGCTTTAAAATTTTCTTTCTAGTGTCCTTCGTTTGGGAGAAAAATGCAAAGGTACAAGACAGCTTTTCCTTGCCAATATCTCTCTTTTGCAAAGAGCTACGCAATGGAAAATTCAGGGCTATACCGTGTAGATGAAGCACTAACAGGAGGCTTTAAAATTTTCTTTCTAGTGTCCTTCGTTTGGGAGAAAAATGCAAAGGTACAAGACAGCTTTTCCTTGCCAATATCTCTCTTTTGCAAAGAGCTGCGCATTGGAAAATTCAGGGCTTTGCCGTGTAGATGAAGCCCTCACAGGAGGCTTTAAAATTTTCATTCTAGTGTCCTCCGTTTGGGAGAAAAATGCAAAGGTACAAAACAACTTTTCCTTGTCAATATTTCTCTTTTGCAAAGAGCTACGCATTGGAAAATTCAGGGCTATACCGTGTAGATGAAGCACTAACAAGAGGCTTTAAAATTTTCATTCTAGTGTCCATCGTTTGGGAGAAAAATGCAAAGGTACAAGACAGCTTTTCCTTGCCAATATCTCTCTTTTGCAGAGAGCTGCGCATTGGAAAATTCAGGGCTATGCCGTGTAGATGATGGCCTAACAGGAGGCTTTAAAATTTTCTTTCTAGTGTCCTTCGTTTGGGAGAAAAATGCAAAGGTACAAGACAGCTTTTCCTTGCCAATATCTCTCTTTTGCAAAGAGCTACGCAATGGAAAATTCAGGGCTATACCGTGTAGATGAAGCACTAACAGGAGGCTTTAAAATTTTCTTTCTAGTGTCCTTCGTTTGGGAGAAAAATGCAAAGGTACAAGACAGCTTTTCCTTGCCAATATCTCTCTTTTGCAAAGAGCTGCGCATTGGAAAATTCAGGGCTATGCCGTGTAGATGATGGCCTAACAGGAGGCTTTAAAATTTTCTTTCTAGTGTCCTTCGTTTGGGAGAAAAATGCAAAGGTACAAGACAGCTTTTCCTTGCCAATATCTCTCTTTTGCAAAGAGCTACGCATTGGAAAATTCAGAGCTATACCGTGTAGATGAAGCCCTAACAGGAGGCTTTAAACTTTTCATTCTAGTGTCCTTCGTTTGGGAGAAAAATGCAAAGGTACAAGACAGCTTTTCCTTGCCAATATCTCTCTTTTGCAAAGAGCTACGCATTGGAAAATTCAGGGCTATGCCGTGTAGATGATGGCCTAACAGGAGGCTTTAAAATTTTCTTTCTAGTGTCCTTCGTTTGGGAGAAAAATGCAAAGGTAAAAGACAGCTTTTCCTTGCTAATATCTCTCTTCTGCAAAGAGCTAAGCATTGGAAAATTCAGGGCTATACCGTGTAGATGAAGCCCTAACAGGAGGCTTTAAAATTTTCATTCTAGTGTCCTTCGTTTGGGAGAAAAATGCAAAGGTACAAGACAGCTTTTCCTTGCCAATATCTCTCTTTTGCAAAGAGCTACGCATTGGAAAATTCAGTGCTATGCCGTGTAGATGAAGCCCTAACAGGAGGCTTTAAAATTTTCATTCTAGTGTCCTTCGTTTGGGAGAAAAATGCAAAGGTACAAGACAGCTTTTCCTTGCCAATATCTCTCTTTTGCAAAGAGCTACGCATTGGAAAATTCAGGGCTATGCCGTGTAGATGATGGCCTAACAGGAGGCTTTAAAATTTTCTTTCTAGTGTCCTTCGTTTGGGAGAAAAATGCAAAGGTACAAAACAGCTTTTCCTTGTCAATATTTCTCTTTTGCAAAGAGCTACGCATTGGAAAATTCAGGGCTATACCGTGTAGATGAAGCACTAACAAGAGGCTTTAAAATTTTCATTCTAGTGTCCTTCGTTTGGGAGAAAAATGCAAAGGTACAAGACAGCTTTTCCTTGCCAATATCTCTCTTTTGCAGAGAGCTGCGCATTGGAAAATTCAGGGCTATGCCGTGTAGATGATGGCCTAACAGGAGGCTTTAAAATTTTCTTTCTAGTGTCCTTCGTTTGGGAGAAAAATGCAAAGGTACAAGACAGCTTTTCCTTGCCAATATCTCTCTTTTGCAAAGAGCTACGCATTGGAAAATTCAGAGCTATACCGTGTAGATGAAGCCCTAACAGGAGGCTTTAAAATTTTCATTCTAGTGTCCTTCGTTTGGGAGAAAAATGCAAAGGTACAAGACAGCTTTTCCTTGCCAATATCTCTCTTTTGCAAAGAGCTGCGCATTGGAAAATTCAGGGCTATGCCGTGTAGATGATGGCCTAACAGGAGGCTTTAAAATTTTCATTCTAGTGTCCTTCGTTTGGGAGAAAAATGCAAAGGTACAAGACAGCTTTTCCTTGCCAATATCTCTCTTTTGCAAAGAGCTACGCAATGGAAAATTCAGGGCTATACCGTGTAGATGAAGCACTAACAGGAGGCTTTAAAATTTTCTTTCTAGTGTCCTTCGTTTGGGAGAAAAATGCAAAGGTACAAGACAGCTTTTCCTTGCCAATATCTCTCTTTTGCAAAGAGCTGCGCATTGGAAAATTCAGGGCTTTGCCGTGTAGATGAAGCCCTCACAGGAGGCTTTAAAATTTTCATTCTAGTGTCCTCCGTTTGGGAGAAAAATGCAAAGGTACAAAACAACTTTTCCTTGTCAATATTTCTCTTTTGCAAAGAGCTACGCATTGGAAAATTCAGGGCTATACCGTGTAGATGAAGCACTAACAAGAGGCTTTAAAATTTTCATTCTAGTGTCCATCGTTTGGGAGAAAAATGCAAAGGTACAAGACAGCTTTTCCTTGCCAATATCTCTCTTTTGCAGAGAGCTGCGCATTGGAAAATTCAGGGCTATGCCGTGTAGATGATGGCCTAACAGGAGGCTTTAAAATTTTCTTTCTAGTGTCCTTCGTTTGGGAGAAAAATGCAAAGGTACAAGACAGCTTTTCCTTGCCAATATCTCTCTTTTGCAAAGAGCTGCGCATTGGAAAATTCAGGGCTATGCCGTGTAGATGATGGCCTAACAGGAGGCTTTAAAATTTTCTTTCTAGTGTCCATCGTTTGGGAGAAAAATGCAAAGGTACAAGACAGCTTTTCCTTGCCAATATCTCTCTTTTGCAAAGAGCTACGCATTGGAAAATTCAGGGCTATGCCGTGTAGATGAAGCCCTAACAGGAGGCTTTAAAATTTTCATTCTAGTGTCCTTCGTTTGGGAGAAAAATGCAAAGGTACAAGACAGCTTTTCCTTGCTAATATCTCTCTTTTGCAAAGAGCTACGCATTGGAAAATTCAGGGCTATACCGTGTAGATGAAGCCCTAACAGGAGGCTTTAAAATTTTCATTCTAGTGTCCTTCGTTTGGGAGAAAAATGCAAAGGTACAAGACAGCTTTTCCTTGCCAATTTCTCTCTTTTGCAAAGAGCTACGCATTGGAAAATTCAGGGCTATGCCGTGTAGATGAAGCCCTAACAGGAGGCTTTAAAATTTTCATTCTAGTGTCCTTCGTTTGGGAGAAAAATGCAAAGGTACAAGACAGCTTTTTCTTGCCAATGTCTCCCTTTTGCAGAGAGCTGCGCATTGGAAAATTCAGGGCTATGCCGTGTAGATGATGGCCTAACAGGAGGCTTTAAAATTTTAATTCTAGTGTCCTTCGTTTGGGAGAAAAATGCAAAGGTACAAGACAGCTTTTCCTTGCCAATATCTCTCTTTTGCAAAGAGCTACGCATTGGAAAATTCAGGGCTATGCCGTGTAGATGATGGCCTAACAGGAGGCTTTAAAATTTTCTTTCTAGTGTCCTTCGTTTGGGAGAAAAATGCAAAGGTACAAGACAGCTTTTCCTTGCCAATATCTCTCTTTTGCAAAGAGCTACGCATTGGAAAATTCAGGGCTATGCCGTGTAGATGATGGCCTAACAGGAGGCTTTAAAATTTTCTTTCTAGTGTCCTTCGTTTGGGAGAAAAATGCAAAGGTACAAGACAGCTTTTCCTTGCCAATATCTCTCTTTTGCAGAGAGCTGCGCATTGGAAAATTCAGGGCTATGCCGTGTAGATGATGGCCTAACAGGAGGCTTTAAAATTTTCTTTCTAGTGTCCTTCGTTTGGGAGAAAAATGCAAAGGTAAAAGACAGCTTTTCCTTGCTATTATCTCTCTTTTGCAAAGAGCTACGCATTGGAAAATTCAGGGCTATACCGTGTAGATGAAGCCCTAACAGGAGGCTTTAAAATTTTCATTCTAGTGTCCTTCGTTTGGGAGAAAAATGCAAAGGTACAAGACAGCTTTTCCTTGCCAATTTCTCTCTTTTGCAAAGAGCTACGCATTGGAAAATTCAGGGCTATGCCGTGTAGATGAAGCCCTAACAGGAGGCTTTAAAATTTTCATTCTAGTGTCCTTCGTTTGGGAGAAAAATGCAAAGGTACAAGACAGCTTTTTCTTGCCAATGTCTCCCTTTTGCAGAGAGCTGCGCATTGGAAAATTCAGGGCTATGCCGTGTAGATGATGGCCTAACAGGAGGCTTTAAAATTTTAATTCTAGTGTCCTTCGTTTGGGAGAAAAATGCAAAGGTACAAGACAGCTTTTCCTTGCCAATATCTCTCTTTTGCAAAGAGCTACGCATTGGAAAATTCAGGGCTATGCCGTGTAGATGATGGCCTAACAGGAGGCTTTAAAATTTTCTTTCTAGTGTCCTTCGTTTGGGAGAAAAATGCAAAGGTACAAGACAGCTTTTCCTTGCCAATATCTCTCTTTTGCAAAGAGCTACGCATTGGAAAATTCAGGGCTATGCCGTGTAGATGATGGCCTAACAGGAGGCTTTAAAATTTTCTTTCTAGTGTCCTTCGTTTGGGAGAAAAATGCAAAGGTACAAGACAGCTTTTCCTTGCCAATATCTCTCTTTTGCAGAGAGCTGCGCATTGGAAAATTCAGGGCTATGCCGTGTAGATGATGGCCTAACAGGAGGCTTTAAAATTTTCTTTCTAGTGTCCTTCGTTTGGGAGAAAAATGCAAAGGTAAAAGACAGCTTTTCCTTGCTATTATCTCTCTTTTGCAAAGAGCTACGCATTGGAAAATTCAGGGCTATACCGTGTAGATGAAGCCCTAACAGGAGGCTTTAAAATTTTCATTCTAGTGTCCTTCGTTTGGGAGAAAAATGCAAAGGTACAAGACAGCTTTTCCTTGCCAATATCTCCCTTTTGCAGAGAGCTGCGCATTGGAAAATT
Source organism: Pseudophryne corroboree (assembly GCF_028390025.1). Classification (NCBI taxonomy): domain Eukaryota; kingdom Metazoa; phylum Chordata; class Amphibia; order Anura; family Myobatrachidae; genus Pseudophryne; species Pseudophryne corroboree. The sequence goes on from NW_026967742.1 coordinate 140,094, forward strand.
CAGGGCTATGCCGTGTAGATGATGGCCTAACAGGAGGCTTTAAAATTTTAATTCTAGTGTCCTTCGTTTGTGAGAAAAATGCAAAGGTACAAGACAGCTTTTCCTTGCCAATATCTCTCTTTTGCAAAGAGCTACGCATTGGAAAATTCAGGGCTATACCGTGTAGATGAAGCACTAACAGGAGGCTTTAAAATTTTCTTTCTAGTGTCCTTCGTTTGGGAGAAAAATGCAAAGGTACAAGACAGCTTTTCCTTGCCAATATCTCTCTTTTGCAAAGAGCTGCGCATTGGAAAATTCAGGGCTTTGCCGTGTAGATGAAGCCCTCACAGGAGGCTTTAAAATTTTCATTCTAGTGTCCTCCGTTTGGGAGAAAAATGCAAAGGTACAAAACAACTTTTCCTTGTCAATATTTCTCTTTTGCAAAGAGCTACGCATTGGAAAATTCAGGGCTATACCGTGTAGATGAAGCACTAACAAGAGGCTTTAAAATTTTCATTCTAGTGTCCATCGTTTGGGAGAAAAATGCAAAGGTACAAGACAGCTTTTCCTTGCCAATATCTCTCTTTTGCAGAGAGCTGCGCATTGGAAAATTCAGGGCTATGCCGTGTAGATGATGGCCTAACAGGAGGCTTTAAAATTTTCTTTCTAGTGTCCTTCGTTTGGGAGAAAAATGCAAAGGTACAAGACAGCTTTTCCTTGCCAATATCTCTCTTTTGCAAAGAGCTGCGCATTGGAAAATTCAGGGCTATGCCGTGTAGATGATGGCCTAACAGGAGGCTTTAAAATTTTCTTTCTAGTGTCCATCGTTTGGGAGAAAAATGCAAAGGTACAAGACAGCTTTTCCTTGCCAATATCTCTCTTTTGCAAAGAGCTACGCATTGGAAAATTCAGGGCTATGCCGTGTAGATGAAGCCCTAACAGGAGGCTTTAAAATTTTCATTCTAGTGTCCTTCGTTTGGGAGAAAAATGCAAAGGTACAAGACAGCTTTTCCTTGCTAATATCTCTCTTTTGCAAAGAGCTACGCATTGGAAAATTCAGGGCTATACCGTGTAGATGAAGCCCTAACAGGAGGCTTTAAAATTTTCATTCTAGTGTCCTTCGTTTGGGAGAAAAATGCAAAGGTACAAGACAGCTTTTCCTTGCCAATTTCTCTCTTTTGCAAAGAGCTACGCATTGGAAAATTCAGGGCTATGCCGTGTAGATGAAGCCCTAACAGGAGGCTTTAAAATTTTCATTCTAGTGTCCTTCGTTTGGGAGAAAAATGCAAAGGTACAAGACAGCTTTTTCTTGCCAATGTCTCCCTTTTGCAGAGAGCTGCGCATTGGAAAATTCAGGGCTATGCCGTGTAGATGATGGCCTAACAGGAGGCTTTAAAATTTTAATTCTAGTGTCCTTCGTTTGGGAGAAAAATGCAAAGGTACAAGACAGCTTTTCCTTGCCAATATCTCTCTTTTGCAAAGAGCTACGCATTGGAAAATTCAGGGCTATGCCGTGTAGATGATGGCCTAACAGGAGGCTTTAAAATTTTCTTTCTAGTGTCCTTCGTTTGGGAGAAAAATGCAAAGGTACAAGACAGCTTTTCCTTGCCAATATCTCTCTTTTGCAAAGAGCTACGCATTGGAAAATTCAGGGCTATGCCGTGTAGATGATGGCCTAACAGGAGGCTTTAAAATTTTCTTTCTAGTGTCCTTCGTTTGGGAGAAAAATGCAAAGGTACAAGACAGCTTTTCCTTGCCAATATCTCTCTTTTGCAGAGAGCTGCGCATTGGAAAATTCAGGGCTATGCCGTGTAGATGATGGCCTAACAGGAGGCTTTAAAATTTTCTTTCTAGTGTCCTTCGTTTGGGAGAAAAATGCAAAGGTAAAAGACAGCTTTTCCTTGCTATTATCTCTCTTTTGCAAAGAGCTACGCATTGGAAAATTCAGGGCTATACCGTGTAGATGAAGCCCTAACAGGAGGCTTTAAAATTTTCATTCTAGTGTCCTTCGTTTGGGAGAAAAATGCAAAGGTACAAGACAGCTTTTCCTTGCCAATATCTCCCTTTTGCAGAGAGCTGCGCATTGGAAAATTCAGGGCTATGCCGTGTAGATGATGGCCTAACAGGAGGCTTTAAAATTTTAATTCTAGTGTCCTTCGTTTGTGAGAAAAATGCAAAGGTACAAGACAGCTTTTCCTTGCCAATATCTCTCTTTTGCAGAGAGCTGCGCATTGGAAAATTCAGGGCTATGCCGTGTAGATGATGGCCTAACAGGAGGCTTTAAAATTTTCTTTCTAGTGTCCTTCGTTTGGGAGAAAAATGCAAAGGTAAAAGACAGCTTTTCCTTGCTAATATCTCTCTTTTGCAAAGAGCTACGCATTGGAAAATTCAGGGCTATACCGTGTAGATGAAGCCCTAACAGGAGGCTTTAAAATTTTCATTCTAGTGTCCTTCGTTTGGGAGAAAAATGCAAAGGTACAAGACAGCTTTTCCTTGCCAATATCTCTCTTTTGCAAAGAGCTACGCATTGGAAAATTCAGGGCTATGCCGTGTAGATGAAGCCCTAACAGGAGGCTTTAAAATTTTCATTCTAGTGTCCTTCGTTTGGGAGAAAAATGCAAAGGTACAAGACAGCTTTTCCTTGCCAATATCTCCCTTTTGCAGAGAGCTGCGCATTGGAAAATTCAGGGCTATGCCGTGTAGATGATGGCCTAACAGGAGGCTTTAAAATTTTAATTCTAGTGTCCTTCGTTTGGGAGAAAAATGCAAAGGTACAAGACAGCTTTTCCTTGCCAATATCTCTCTTTTGCAAAGAGCTACGCATTGGAAAATTCAGGGCTATGCCGTGTAGATGATGGCCTAACAGGAGGCTTTAAAATTTTCTTTCTAGTGTCCTTCGTTTGGGAGAAAAATGCAAAGGTACAAGACAGCTTTTCCTTGCCAATATCTCTCTTTTGCAAAGAGCTACGCATTGGAAAATTCAGGGCTATGCCGTGTAGATGATGGCCTAACAGGAGGCTTTAAAATTTTCTTTCTAGTGTCCTTCGTTTGGGAGAAAAATGCAAAGGTACAAGACAGCTTTTCCTTGCCAATATCTCTCTTTTGCAGAGAGCTGCGCATTGGAAAATTCAGGGCTATGCCGTGTAGATGATGGCCTAACAGGAGGCTTTAAAATGTTCTTTCTAGTGTCCTTCGTTTGGGAGAAAAATGCAAAGGTAAAAGACAGCTTTTCCTTGCCAATATCTCCCTTTTGCAGAGAGCTGCGCATTGGAAAATTCAGGGCTATGCCGTGTAGATGATGGCCTAACAGGAGGCTTTAAAATTTTAATTCTAGTGTCCTTCGTTTGGGAGAAAAATTCAAAGGTACAAGACAGCTTTTCCTTGCCAATATCTCTCTTTTGCAAAGAGCTACGCATTGGAAAATTCAGGGCTATGCCGTGTAGATGATGGCCTAACAGGAGGCTTTAAAATTTTCTTTCTAGTGTCCTTCGTTTGGGAGAAAAATGCAAAGGTACAAGACAGCTTTTCCTTGCCAATATCTCTCTTTTGCAAAGAGCTACGCATTGGAAAATTCAGGGCTATGCCGTGTAGATGATGGCCTAACAGGAGGCTTTAAAATTTTCTTTCTAGTGTCCTTCGTTTGGGAGAAAAATGCAAAGGTACAAGACAGCTTTTCCTTGCCAATATCTCTCTTTTGCAGAGAGCTGCGCATTGGAAAATTCAGGGCTATGCCGTGTAGATGATGGCCTAACAGGAGGCTTTAAAATTTTCTTTCTAGTGTCCTTCGTTTGGGAGAAAAATGCAAAGGTAAAAGACAGCTTTTCCTTGCCAATATCTCTCTTTTGCAAAGAGCTACGCATTGGAAAATTCAGGGCTATGCCGTGTAGATGATGGCCTAACAGGAGGCTTTAAAATTTTCTTTCTAGTGTCCTTCGTTTGGGAGAAAAATGCAAAGGTACAAGACAGCTTTTCCTTGCCAATATCTCTCTTTTGCAAAGAGCTACGCATTGGAAAATTCAGGGCTATGCCGTGTAGATGATGGCCTAACAGGAGGCTTTAAAATTTTCTTTCTAGTGTCCTTCGTTTGGGAGAAAAATGCAAAGGTACAAGACAGCTTTTCCTTGCCAATATCTCTCTTTTGCAGAGAGCTGCGCATTGGAAAATTCAGGGCTATGCCGTGTAGATGATGGCCTAACAGGAGGCTTTAAAATTTTCTTTCTAGTGTCCTTCGTTTGGGAGAAAAATGCAAAGGTAAAAGACAGCTTTTCCTTGCTATTATCTCTCTTTTGCAAAGAGCTACGCATTGGAAAATTCAGGGCTATACCGTGTAGATGAAGCCCTAACAGGAGGCTTTAAAATTTTCATTCTAGTGTCCTTCGTTTGGGAGAAAAATGCAAAGGTACAAGACAGCTTTTCCTTGCCAATATCTCCCTTTTGCAGAGAGCTGCGCATTGGAAAATTCAGGGCTATGCCGTGTAGATGATGGCCTAACAGGAGGCTTTAAAATTTTAATTCTAGTGTCCTTCGTTTGTGAGAAAAATGCAAAGGTACAAGACAGCTTTTCCTTGCCAATATCTCTCTTTTGCAGAGAGCTGCGCATTGGAAAATTCAGGGCTATGCCGTGTAGATGATGGCCTAACAGGAGGCTTTAAAATTTTCTTTCTAGTGTCCTTCGTTTGGGAGAAAAATGCAAAGGTAAAAGACAGCTTTTCCTTGCTAATATCTCTCTTTTGCAAAGAGCTACGCATTGGAAAATTCAGGGCTATACCGTGTAGATGAAGCCCTAACAGGAGGCTTTAAAATTTTCATTCTAGTGTCCTTCGTTTGGGAGAAAAATGCAAAGGTACAAGACAGCTTTTCCTTGCCAATATCTCTCTTTTGCAAAGAGCTACGCATTGGAAAATTCAGGCCTATGCCGTGTAGATGAAGCCCTAACAGGAGGCTTTAAAATTTTCATTCTAGTGTCCTTCGTTTGGGAGAAAAATGCAAAGGTACAAGACAGCTTTTCCTTGCCAATATCTCCCTTTTGCAGAGAGCTGCGCATTGGAAAATTCAGGGCTATGCCGTGTAGATGATGGCCTAACAGGAGGCTTTAAAATTTTCTTTCTAGTGTCCTTCGTTTGGGAGAAAAATGCAAAGGTAAAAGACAGCTTTTCCTTGCTAATATCTCTCTTTTGCAAAGAGCTACGCATTGGAAAATTCAGGGCTATACCGTGTAGATGAAGCCCTAACAGGAGGCTTTAAAATTTTCATTCTAGTGTCCTTCGTTTGGGAGAAAAATGCAAAGGTACAAGACAGCTTTTCCTTGCCAATATCTCTCTTTTGCAAAGAGCTACGCATTGGAAAATTCAGGCCTATGCCGTGTAGATGAAGCCCTAACAGGAGGCTTTAAAATTTTCATTCTAGTGTCCTTCGTTTGGGAGAAAAATGCAAAGGTACAAGACAGCTTTTCCTTGCCAATATCTCCCTTTTGCAGAGAGCTGCGCATTGGAAAATTCAGGGCTATGCCGTGTAGATGATGGCCTAACAGGAGGCTTTAAAATTTTAATTCTAGTGTCCTTCGTTTGGGAGAAAAATGCAAAGGTACAAGACAGCTTTTCCTTGCCAATATCTCTCTTTTGCAAAGAGCTACGCATTGGAAAATTCAGGGCTATGCCGTGTAGATGATGGCCTAACAGGAGGCTTTAAAATTTTCTTTCTAGTGTCCTTCGTTTGGGAGAAAAATGCAAAGGTACAAGACAGCTTTTCCTTGCCAATATCTCTCTTTTGCAAAGAGCTACGCATTGGAAAATTCAGGGCTATGCCGTGTAGATGATGGCCTAACAGGAGGCTTTAAAATTTTCTTTCTAGTGTCCTTCGTTTGGGAGAAAAATGCAAAGGTACAAGACAGCTTTTCCTTGCCAATATCTCTCTTTTGCAGAGAGCTGCGCATTGGAAAATTCAGGGCTATGCCGTGTAGATGATGGCCTAACAGGAGGCTTTAAAATGTTCTTTCTAGTGTCCTTCGTTTGGGAGAAAAATGCAAAGGTAAAAGACAGCTTTTCCTTGCCAATATCTCCCTTTTGCAGAGAGCTGCGCATTGGAAAATTCAGGGCTATGCCGTGTAGATGATGGCCTAACAGGAGGCTTTAAAATTTTAATTCTAGTGTCCTTCGTTTGGGAGAAAAATTCAAAGGTACAAGACAGCTTTTCCTTGCCAATATCTCTCTTTTGCAAAGAGCTACGCATTGGAAAATTCAGGGCTATGCCGTGTAGATGATGGCCTAACAGGAGGCTTTAAAATTTTCTTTCTAGTGTCCTTCGTTTGGGAGAAAAATGCAAAGGTACAAGACAGCTTTTCCTTGCCAATATCTCTCTTTTGCAAAGAGCTACGCATTGGAAAATTCAGGGCTATGCCGTGTAGATGATGGCCTAACAGGAGGCTTTAAAATTTTCTTTCTAGTGTCCTTCGTTTGGGAGAAAAATGCAAAGGTACAAGACAGCTTTTCCTTGCCAATATCTCTCTTTTGCAGAGAGCTGCGCATTGGAAAATTCAGGGCTATGCCGTGTAGATGATGGCCTAACAGGAGGCTTTAAAATTTTCTTTCTAGTGTCCTTCGTTTGGGAGAAAAATGCAAAGGTAAAAGACAGCTTTTCCTTGCTAATATCTCTCTTTTGCAAAGAGCTACGCATTGGAAAATTCAGGGCTATACCGTGTAGATGAAGCCCTAACAGGAGGCTTTAAAATTTTCATTCTAGTGTCCTTCGTTTGGGAGAAAAATGTATAGGTACAAGACAGCTTTTCCTTGCCAATATCTCTCTTTTGCAAAGAGCTACGCATTGGAAAATTCAGGGCTATGCCGTGTAGATGAAGCCCTAACAGGAGGCTTTAAAATTTTCATTCTAGTGTCCTTCGTTTGGGAGAAAAATGCAAAGGTACAAGACAGCTTTTCCTTGCCAATATCTCTCTTTTGCAGAGAGCTGCGCATTGGAAAATTCAGGGCTATGCCGTGTAGATGATGGCCTAACAGGAGGCTTTAAAATTTTCTTTCTAGTGTCCTTCGTTTGGGAGAAAAATGCAAAGGTAAAAGACAGCTTTTCCTTGCTAATATCTCTCTTTTGCAGAGAGCTGCGAATTGGAAAATTCAGGGCTATGCCGTGTAGATGATGGCCTAACAGGAGGCTTTAAAATTTTCTTTCTAGTGTCCTTCGTTTGGGAGAAAAATGCAAAGGTAAAAGACAGCTTTTCCTTGCCAATATCTCTCTTTTGCAAAGAGCTACGCATTGGAAAATTCAGGGCTATGCCGTGTAGATGAAGCCCTAACAGGAGGCTTTAAAATTTTCATTCTAGTGTCCTTCGTTTGGGAGAAAAATGCAAAGGTACAAGACAGCTTTTCCTTGCCAATATCTCTCTTTTGCAAAGAGCTACGCATTGGAAAATTCAGGGCTATGCCGTGTAGATGATGGCCTAACAGGAGGCTTTAAAATTTTCTTTCTAGTGTCCTTCGTTTGGGAGAAAAATGCAAAGGTACAAGACAGCTTTTCCTTGCCAATATCTCTCTTTTGCAAAGAGCTACGCATTGGAAAATTCAGGGCTATGCCGTGTAGATGATGGCCTAACAGGAGGCTTTAAAATTTTCTTTCTAGTGTCCTTCGTTTGGGAGAAAAATGCAAAGGTACAAGACAGCTTTTCCTTGCCAATATCTCTCTTTTGCAGAGAGCTGCGCATTGGAAAATTCAGGGCTATGCCGTGTAGATGATGGCCTAACAGGAGGCTTTAAAATTTTCTTTCTAGTGTCCTTCGTTTGGGAGAAAAATGCAAAGGTAAAAGACAGCTTTTCCTTGCTAATATCTCTCTTTTGCAAAGAGCTACGCATTGGAAAATTCAGGGCTATACCGTGTAGATGAAGCCCTAACAGGAGGCTTTAAAATTTTCATTCTAGTGTCCTTCGTTTGGGAGAAAAATGCAAAGGTACAAGACAGCTTTTCCTTGCCAATATCTCCCTTTTGCAGAGAGCTGCGCATTGGAAAATTCAGGGCTATGCCGTGTAGATGATGGCCTAACAGGAGGCTTTAAAATTTTAATTCTAGTGTCCTTCGTTTGGGAGAAAAATGCAAAGGTACAAGACAGCTTTTCCTTGCCAATATCTCTCTTTTGCAGAGAGCTGCGCATTGGAAAATTCAGGGCTATGCCGTGTAGATGATGGCCTAACAGGAGGCTTTAAAATTTTCTTTCTAGTGTCCTTCGTTTGGGAGAAAAATGCAAAGGTAAAAGACAGCTTTTCCTTGCTAATATCTCTCTTTTGCAAAGAGCTACGCATTGGAAAATTCAGGGCTATACCGTGTAGATGAAGCCCTAACAGGAGGCTTTAAAATTTTAATTCTAGTGTCCTTCGTTTGGGAGAAAAATGCAAAGGTACAAGACAGCTTTTCCTTGCCAATATCTCTCTTTTGCAAAGAGCTACGCATTGGAAAATTCAGGGCTATGCCGTGTAGATGAAGCCCTAACAGGAGGCTTTAAAATTTTCATTCTAGTGTCCTTCGTTTGGGAGAAAAATGCAAAGGTACAAGACAGCTTTTTCTTGCCAATATCTCCCTTTTGCAGAGAGCTGCGCATTGGAAAATTCAGGGCTATGCCGTGTAGATGATGGCCTAACAGGAGGCTTTAAAATTTTAATTCTAGTGTCCTTCGTTTGGGAGAAAAATGCAAAGGTACAAGACAGCTTTTCCTTGCCAATATCTCTCTTTTGCAAAGAGCTACGCATTGGAAAATTCAGGGCTATGCCGTGTAGATGATGGCCTAACAGGAGGCTTTAAAATTTTCTTTCTAGTGTCCTTCGTTTGGGAGAAAAATGCAAAGGTACAAGACAGCTTTTCCTTGCCAATATCTCTCTTTTGCAGAGAGCTGCGCATTGGAAAATTCAGGGCTATGCCGTGTAGATGATGGCCTAACAGGAGGCTTTAAAATTTTCTTTCTAGTGTCCTTCGTTTGGGAGAAAAATGCAAAGGTAAAAGACAGCTTTTCCTTGCTAATATCTCTCTTTTGCAAAGAGCTACGCATTGGAAAATTCAGGGCTATACCGTGTAGATGAAGCCCTAACAGGAGGCTTTAAAATTTTCATTCTAGTGTCCTTCGTTTGGGAGAAAAATGCAAAGGTACAAGACAGCTTTTCCTTGCCAATATCTCCCTTTTGCAGAGAGCTGCGCATTGGAAAATTCAGGGCTATGCCGTGTAGATGATGGCCTAACAGGAGGCTTTAAAATTTTAATTCTAGTGTCCTTCGTTTGGGAGAAAAATGCAAAGGTACAAGACAGCTTTTCCTTGCCAATATCTCTCTTTTGCAAAGAGCTACGCATTGGAAAATTCAGGGCTATGCCGTGTAGATGATGGCCTAACAGGAGGCTTTAAAATTTTCTTTCTAGTGTCCTTCGTTTGGGAGAAAAATGCAAAGGTACAAGACAGCTTTTCCTTGCCAATATCTCTCTTTTGCAAAGAGCTACGCATTGGAAAATTCAGGGCTATGCCGTGTAGATGATGGCCTAACAGGAGGCTTTAAAATTTTCTTTCTAGTGTCCTTTGTTTGGGAGAAAAATGCAAAGGTACAAGACAGCTTTTCCTTGCCAATATCTCTCTTTTGCAGAGAGCTGCGCATTGGAAAATTCAGGGCTATGCCGTGTAGATGATGGCCTAACAGGAGGCTTTAAAATTTTCTTTCTAGTGTCCTTCGTTTGGGAGAAAAATGCAAAGGTAAAAGACAGCTTTTCCTTGCTAATATCTCTCTTTTGCAAAGAGCTACGCATTGGAAAATTCAGGGCTATACCGTGTAGATGAAGCCCTAACAGGAGGCTTTAAAATTTTCATTCTAGTGTCCTTCGTTTGGGAGAAAAATGTATAGGTACAAGACAGCTTTTCCTTGCCAATATCTCTCTTTTGCAAAGAGCTACGCATTGGAAAATTCAGGGCTATGCCGTGTAGATGAAGCCCTAACAGGAGGCTTTAAAATTTTCATTCTAGTGTCCTTCGTTTGGGAGAAAAATGCAAAGGTACAAGACAGCTTTTTCTTGCCAATATCTCTCTTTTGCAGAGAGCTGCGCATTGGAAAATTCAGGGCTATGCCGTGTAGATGATGGCCTAACAGGAGGCTTTAAAACTTTCTTTCTAGTGTCCTTCGTTTGGGAGAAAAATGCAAAGGTAAAAGACAGCTTTTCCTTGCTAATATCTCTCTTTTGCAGAGAGCTGCGAATTGGAAAATTAAGGGCTATGCCGTGTAGATGATGGCCTAACAGGAGGCTTTAAAATTTTCTTTCTAGTGTCCTTCGTTTGGGAGAAAAATGCAAAGGTAAAAGACAGCTTTTCCTTGCCAATATCTCTCTTTTGCAAAGAGCTACGCATTGGAAAATTCAGGGCTATGCCGTGTAGATGAAGCCCTAACAGGAGGCTTTAAAATTTTAATTCTAGTGTCCTTCGTTTGGGAGAAAAATGCAAAGGTACAAGACAGCTTTTCCTTGCCAATATCTCTCTTTTGCAGAGAGCTGCGCATTGGAAAATTCAGGGCTATGCCGTGTAGATGATGGCCTAACAGGAGGCTTTAAAATTTTCTTTCTAGTGTCCTTCGTTTGGGAGAAAAATGCAAAGGTACAAGACAGCTTTTCCTTGCCAATATCTCTCTTTTGCAGAGAGCTGCGCATTGGAAAATTCAGGGCTATGCCGTGTAGATGATGGCCTAACAGGAGGCTTTAACATTTTCTTTCTAGTGTCCTTCGTTTGGGAGAAAAATGCAAAGGTAAAAGACAGCTTTTCCTTGCTAATATCTCTCTTTTGCAAAGAGCTACGCATTGGAAAATTCAGGGCTATACCGTGTAGATGAAGCCCTAACAGGAGGCTTTAAAATTTTCATTCTAGTGTCCTTCGTTTGGGAGAAAAATGCAAAGGTACAAGACAGCTTTTCCTTGCCAATATCTCTCTTTTGCAAAGAGCTACGCATTGGAAAATTCAGGGCTATGCCGTGTAGATGAAGCCCTAACAGGAGGCTTTAAAATTTTCATTCTAGTGTCCTTCGTTTGGGAGAAAAATGCAAAGGTACAAGACAGCTTTTTCTTGCCAATATCTCCCTTTTGCAGAGAGCTGCGCATTGGAAAATTCAGGGCTATGCCGTGTAGATGATGGCCTAACAGGAGGCTTTAAAATTTTAATTCTAGTGTCCTTCGTTTGGGAGAAAAATGCAAAGGTACAAGACAGCTTTTCCTTGCCAATATCTCTCTTTTGCAAAGAGCTACACATTGGAAAATTCAGGGCTATGCCGTGTAGATGATGGCCTAACAGGAGGCTTTAACATTTTCTTTCTAGTGTCCTTCGTTTGGGAGAAAAATGCAAAGGTACAAGACAGCTTTTCCTTGCCAATATCTCTCTTTTGCAGAGAGCTGCACATTGGAAAATTTAGGGCTATGCCGTGTAGATGATGGCCTAACAGGAGGTTTTAAAATTTTCTTTCTAGTGTCCTTCGTTTGGGAGAAAAATGCAAAGGTACAAGACAGCTTTTCCTTGCCAATATCTCTCTTTTGCAAAGAGCTGCGCATTGGAAAATTCAGGGCTATGCCATGTAGATGATGGCCTAACAGGAGGCTTTAAAATTTTCTTTCTAGTGTCCTTCGTTTGGGAGAAAAATGCAAAGGTACAAGACAGCTTTTCCTTGCCAATATCTCTCTTTTGCAAAGAGCTGCGCATTGGAAAATTCAGGGCTATACCGTGTAGATGATGGCCTAACAGGAGGCTTTAAAATTTTCTTTCTAGTGTCCTTCGTTTGGGAGAAAAATGCAAAGGTACAAGACAGCTTTTCCTTGCCAATATCTCTCTTTTGCAAAGAGCTGAGCATTGGAAAATTCAGGGCTATGCCGTGTAGATGATGGCCTAACAGGAGGCTTTAAAATTTTCATTCTAGTGTCCTTCGTTTGGGAGAAAAATGCAAAGGTACAAGACAGCTTTTCCTTGCCAATATCTCTCTTTTGCAAAGAGCTGCGCATTGGAAAATTCAGGGCTATGCCGTGTAGATGATGGCCTAACAGGAGGCTTTAAAATTTTCATTCTAGTGTCCTTCGTTTGGGAGAAAAATGCAAAGGTACAAGACAGCTTTTCCTTGCCAATATCTCTCTTTTGCAAAGAGCTACGCATTGGAAAATTCAGGGCTATGCCGTGTAGATGAAGCCCTAACAGGAGGCTTTAAAATTTTAATTCTAGTGTCCTTCGTTTGGGAGAAAAAGGCAAAGGTACAAGACAGCTTTTCCTTGCCAATATATCTCTTTTGCAGAGAGCTGCGCATTGGAAAATTCAGGGTTATGCCGTGTAGATGATGGCCTAACAGGAGGCTTTAAAATTTTCTTTCTAGTGTCCTTCGTTTGGGAGAAAAATGCAAAGGTACAAGACAGCTTTTCCTTGCCAATATCTCTCTTTTGCAGAGAGCTGCGCATTGGAAAATTCAGGGCTATGCCGTGTAGATGATGGCCTAACAGGAGGCTTTAAAATTTTCTTTCTAGTGTCCTTCGTTTGGGAGAAAAATGCAAAGGTACAAGACAGCTTTTCCTTGCCAATATCTCTCTTTTGCAAAGAGATGCGCATTGGAAAATTCAGGGCTATGCCGTGTAGATGATGGCCTAACAGGAGGCTTTAAAATTTTCTTTCTAGTGTCCTTCGTTTGGGAGAAAAAGGCAAAGGTACAAGACAGCTTTTCCTTGCCAATATCTCTCTTTTGCAAAGAGCTGCGCATTGGAAAATTCAGGGCTATACCGTGTAGATGATGGCCTAACAGGAGGCTTTAAAATTTTCATTCTAGTGTCCTTCGTTTGGGAGAAAAATGCAAAGGTACAAGACAGCTTTTCCTTGCCAATATCTCTCTTTTGCAAAGAGCTGAGCATTGGAAAATTCAGGGCTATGCCGTGTAGATGATGGCCTAACAGGAGGCTTTAAAATTTTCATTCTAGTGTCCTTCGTTTGGGAGAAAAATGCAAAGGTACAAGACAGCTTTTCCTTGCCAATATCTCTCTTTTGCAAAGAGCTGCGCATTGGAAAATTCAGGGCTATGCCGTGTAGATGATGGCCTAACAGGAGGCTTTAAAATTTTCATTCTAGTGTCCTTCGTTTGGGAGAAAAATGCAAAGGTACAAGACAGCTTTTCCTTGCCAATATCTCTCTTTTGCAAAGAGCTACGCATTGGAAAATTCAGGGCTATGCCGTGTAGATGAAGCCCTAACAGGAGGCTTTAAAATTTTAATTCTAGTGTCCTTCGTTTGGGAGAAAAAGGCAAAGGTACAAGACAGCTTTTCCTTGCCAATATCTCTCTTTTGCAGAGAGCTGCGCATTGGAAAATTCAGGGCTATGCCGTGTAGATGATGGCCTAACAGGAGGCTTTAAAATTTTCTTTCTAGTGTCCTTCGTTTGGGAGAAAAATGCAAAGGTACAAGACAGCTTTTCCTTGCCAATATCTCTCTTTTGCAGAGAGCTGCGCATTGGAAAATTCAGGGCTATGCCGTGTAGATGATGGCCTAACAGGAGGCTTTAAAATTTTCTTTCTAGTGTCCTTCGTTTGGGAGAAAAATGCAAAGGTACAAGACAGCTTTTCCTTGCCAATATCTCTCTTTTGCAAAGAGCTGCGCATTGGAAAATTCAGGGCTATGCCGTGTAGATGATGGCCTAACAGGAGGCTTTAAAATTTTCTTTCTAGTGTCCTTCGTTTGGGAGAAAAATGCAAAGGTACAAGACAGCTTTTCCTTGCCAATATCTCTCTTTTGCAAAGAGCTGCGCATTGGAAAATTCAGGGCTATGCCGTGTAGATGATGGCCTAACAGGAGGCTTTAAAATTTTCTTTCTAGTGTCCTTTGTTTGGGAGAAAAATGCAAAGGTACAAGACAGCTTTTCCTTGCCAATATCTCTCTTTTGCAAAGAGCTACGCATTGGAAAATTCAGGGCTATACCGAGTAGATGAAGCCCTAACAGGAGGCTTTAAAATTTTCATTCTAGTGTCCTTCGTTTGGGAGAAAAATGCAAAGGTACAAGACAGCTTTTCCTTGCCAATATCTCTCTTTTGCAAAGAGCTACGCATTGGAAAATTCAGGGCTATGCCGTGTAGATGATGGCCTAACAGGAGGCTTTAAAATTTTAATTCTAGTGTCCTTCGTTTGGGAGAAAAATGCAAAGGTACAAGACAGCTTTTCCTTGCCAATATCTCTCTTTTGCAGAGAGCTGCGCATTGGAAAATTCAGGGCTATGCCGTGTAGATGATGGCCTAACAGGAGGCTTTAAAATTTTCTTTCTAGTGTCCTTCGTTTGGGAGAAAAATGCAAAGGTACAAGACAGCTTTTCCTTGCCAATATCTCTCTTTTGCAGAGAGCTGCGCATTGGAAAATTCAGGGCTATGCCGTGTAGATGATGGCCTAATAGGAGGCTTTAAAATTTTCATTCTAGTGTCCTTCGTTTGGGAGAAAAATGCAAAGGTACAAGACAGCTTTTCCTTGCCAATATCTCTCTTTTGCAAAGATCTATGCATTGGAAAATTCAGAGCTATACCGTGTAGATGAAGCCCTAACAGGAGGCTTTAAAATGTTCATTCTAGTGTCCTTCGTTTGGGAGAAAAATGCAAAGGTACAAGACAGCTTTTCCTTGCCAATATCTCTCTTTTGCAAAGAGCTGAGCATTGGAAAATTCAGGGCTATGCCGTGTAGATGATGGCCTAACAGGAGGCTTTAAAATTTTCATTCTAGTGTCCTTCGTTTGGGAGAAAAATGCAAAGGTACAAGACAGCTTTTCCTTGCCAATATCTCTCTTTTGCAAAGAGCTGAGCATTGGAAAATTCAGGGCTATGCCGTGTAGATGATGGCCTAACAGGAGGCTTTAAAATTTTCATTCTAGTGTCCTTCGTTTGGGAGAAAAATGCAAAGGTACAAGACAGCTTTTCCTTGCCAATATCCTCTTTTGCAAAGAGCTGAGCATTGGAAAATTCAGGGCTATGCCGTGTAGATGATGGCCTAACAGGAGGCTTTAAAATTTTCATTCTAGTGTCCTTCGTTTGGGAGAAAAATGCAAAGGTAAAAGACAGCTTTTCCTTGCCAATATCTCTCTTTTGCAAAGAGCTGCGCATTGGAAAATTCAGGGCTATGCCGTGTAGATGATGGCCTAACAGGAGGCTTTAAAATTTTCATTCTAGTGTCCTTCGTTTGGGAGAAAAATGCAAAGGTACAAGACAGCTTTTCCTTGCCAATATCTCTATTTTGCAAAGAGCTACGCATTGGAAAATTCAGGGCTATGCCGTGTAGATGATGGCCTAACAGGAGGCTTTAAAATTTTCTTTCTAGTGTCCTTCGTTTGGGAGAAAAATGCAAAGGTACAAGACAGCTTTTCCTTGCCAATATCTCTCTTTTGCAAAGAGCTACGCATTGGAAAATTCAGAGCTATACCGTGTAGATGAAGCCCTAACAGGAGGCTTTAAAATTTTCATTCTAGTGTCCTTCGTTTGGGAGAAAAATGCAAAGGTACAAGACAGCTTTTCCGTGCCAATATCTCTCTTTTGCAAAGAGCTGCGCATTGGAAAATTCAGGGCTATGCCGTGTAGATGATGGCCTAACAGGAGGCTTTAAAATTTTCTTTCTAGTGTCCTTCGTTTGGGAGAAAAATGCAAAGGTACAAGACAGCTTTTCCTTGCCAATATCTCTCTTTTGCAAAGAGCTACGCATTGGAAAATTCAGAGCTATACCGTGTAGATGAAACCCTAACAGGAGGCTTTAAAATTTTCATTCTAGTGTCCTTCGAATGGGAGAAAAATGCAAAGGTACAAGACAGCTTTTCCTTGCCAATATCTCTCTTTTGCAAAGAGCTGCGCATTGGAAAATTCAGGGCTATGCCGTGTAGTTGATGGCCTAACAGGAGGCTTTAACATTTTCATTCTAGTGTCCTTCGTTTGGGAGAAAAATGCAAAGGTACAAGACAGCTTTTCCTTGCCAATATCTCTCTTTTGCAAAGAGCTACGCATTGGAAAATTCAGGGCTATGCCGTGTAGATGAAGCCCTAACAGGAGGCTTTAAAATTTTCATTCTAGTGTCCTTCGTTTGGGAGAAAAATGCAAAGGTACAAGACAGCTTTTCCTTGCCAATATCTCTCTTTTGCAAAGAGCTGCGCATTGGAAAATTCAGGGCTATGCCGTGTAGATGATGGCCTAACAGGAGGCTTTAAAATTTTCTTTCTAGTGTCCTTCGTTTGGGAGAAAAATGCAAAGGTACAAGACAGCTTTTCCTTGCCAATATCTCTCTTTTGCAAAGAGCTACACATTGGAAAATTCAGGGCTATGCCGTGTAGATGAAGCCCTAACAGGAGGCTTTAAAATTTTCATTCTAGTGTCCTTCGTTTGGGAGAAAAATGCAAAGGTACAAGACAGCTTTTCCTTGCCAATATCTCTCTTTTGCAAAGATCTGCGCATTGGAAAATTCAGGGCTATGCCGTGTAGATGATGGCCTAACAGGAGGCTTTAAAATTTTCTTTCTAGTGTCCTTCGTTTGGGAGAAAAATGCAAAGGTACAAGACAGCTTTTCCTTGCCAATATCTCTCTTTTGCAAAGAGCTACGCATTGGAAAATTCAGAGCTATACCGTGTAGATGAAGCCCTAACAGGAGGCTTTAAAATTTTCATTCTAGTGTCCTTCGTTTGGGAGAAAAATGCAAAGGTACAAGACAGCTTTTCCTTGCCAATATATCTCTTTTACAAAGAGCTGCGCATTGGAAAATTGAGGGCTATGCCGTGTAGATGATGGCCTAACAGGAGGCTTTAAAATTTTCATTCTAGTGTCCTCGTTTGGGAGAAAAATGCAAAGGTACAAGACAGCTTTTCCTTGCCAATATCTCTCTTTTGCAAAGAGCTACGCATTGGAAAATTCAGGGCTATGCCGTGTAGATGATGGCCTAACAGGAGGCTTTAAAATTTTCTTTCTAGTGTCCTTCATTTGGGAGAAAAATGCAAAGGTACAAGAAAGCTTTTCCTTGCCAATATCTCTCTTTTGCAAAGAGCTACGCATTGGAAAATTCAGGGCTATGCCGTGTAGATGAAGCCCTAACAGGAGGCTTTAAAATTTTCATTCTAGTGTCCTTCGTTTGGGAGAAAAATGCAAAGGTACAAGACAGCTTTTCCTTGCCAATATCTCTCTTTTGCAAAGATCTGCGCATTGGAAAATTCAGGGCTATGCCGTGTAGATGATGGCCTAACAGGAGGCTTTAAAATTTTCATTCTAGTGTCCTTCGTTTGGGAGAAAAATGCAAAGGTACAATACAGCTTTTCCTTGCCAATATCTCTCTTTTGCAAAGAGCTACGCAATGGAAAATTCAGGCTATACCGTGTAGATGAAGCACTAACAGGAGGCTTTAAAATTTTCATTCCAGTGTCCTTCGTTTGGGAGAAAAATGCAAAGGTACAAGACAGCTTTTCCTTGCCAATATCTCTCTTTTGCAGAGAGCTGCGCATTGGAAAATTCAGGGCTATGCCGTGTAGATGATGGCCTAACAGGAGGCTTTAAAATTTTCTTTCTAGTGTCCCTCGTTTGGGAGAAAAATGCAAAGGTACAAGACAGCTTTTCCTTGCCAATATCTCTCTTTTGCAAAGATCTGCGCATTGGAAAATTCAGGGCTATGCCGTGTAGATGATGGCCTAACAGGAGGCTTTAACATTTTCTTTCTAGTGTCCTTCGTTTGGGAGAAAAATGCAAAGGTACAAGACAGCTTTTCCTTGCCAATATCTCTCTTTTGCAGAGAGCTGCGCATTGGAAAATTCAGGGCTATGCCGTGTAGATGATGGCCTAACAGGAGGCTTTAAAATTTTCTTTCTAGTTTCCTTCGTTTGGGAGAAAAATGCAAAGGTACAAGACAGCTTTTCCTTGCCAATATCTCTCTTTTGCAGAGAGCTGCGCATTAGAAAATTCAGGGCTATGCCGTGTAGATGATGGCCTAACAGGAGGCTTTAAAATTTTCTTTCTAGTGTCCTTCGTTTGGGAGAAAAATGCAAAGGTACAAGACAGCTTTTCCTTGCCAATATCTCTCTTTTGCAAAGAGCTACGCATTGGAAAATTCAGAGCTATACCGTGTAGATGAAGCCCTAACAGGAGGCTTTAAAATTTTCATTCTAGTGTCCTTCGTTTGGGAGAAAAATGCAAAGGTACAATACAGCTTTTCCTTGCCAATATCTCTCTTTTGCAAAGAGCTACGCAATGGAAAATTCAGGGCTATACCGTGTAGATGAAGCACTAACAGGAGGCTTTAAAATTTTCATTCTAGTGTCCTTCGTTTGGGAGAAAAATGCAAAGGTACAAGACAGCTTTTTTACTTGCCAATATCTCTCTTTTGCAAAGAGCTGCGCATTGGAAAATTGAGGGCTATGCCGTGTAGATGATGGCCTAACAGGAGGCTTTAAAATTTTCATTCTAGTGTCCTTCGTTTGGGAGAAAAATGCAAAGGTACAAGACAGCTTTTCCTTGCCAATATCTCTCTTTTGCAAAGAGCTGCGCATTGGAAAATTCAGGGCTATGCCGTGTAGATGATGGCCTAACAGGAGGCTTTAAAATTTTCTTTCTAGTGTCCTTCGTTTGGGAGAAAAATGCAAAGGTACAAGACAGCTTTTCCTTGCCAATATCTCTCTTTTGCAGAGAGCTGCGCATTGGAAAATTCAGGGCTATGCCGTGTAGATGATGGCCTAATAGGAGGCTTTAAAATTTTCATTCTAGTGTCCTTCGTTTGGGAGAAAAATGCAAAGGTACAAGACAGCTTTTCCTTGCCAATATCTCTCTTTTGCAAAGATCTACGCATTGGAAAATTCAGAGCTATACCGTGTAGATGAAGCCCTAACAGGAGGCTTTAAAATGTTCATTCTAGTGTCCTTCGTTTGGGAGAAAAATGCAAAGGTACAAGACAGCTTTTCCTTGCCAATATCTCTCTTTTGCAAAGAGCTGCGCATTGGAAAATTCAGGGCTATGCCGTGTAGATGATGGCCTAACAGGAGGCTTTAAAATTTTCTTTCTAGTGTCCTTCGTTTGGGAGAAAAATGCAAAGGTACAAGACAGCTTTTCCTTGCCAATATCTCTCTTTTGCAAAGAGCTACGCATTGGAAAATTCAGAGCTATACCGTGTAGATGAAACCCTAACAGGAGGCTTTAAAATTTTCATTCTAGTGTCCTTCGAATGGGAGAAAAATGCAAAGGTACAAGACAGCTTTTCCTTGCCAATATCTCTCTTTTGCAAAGAGCTGCGCATTGGAAAATTCAGGGCTATGCCGTGTAGTTGATGGCCTAACAGGAGGCTTTAACATTTTCATTCTAGTGTCCTTCGTTTGGGAGAAAAATGCAAAGGTACAAGACAGCTTTTCCTTGCCAATATCTCTCTTTTGCAAAGAGCTACGCATTGGAAAATTCAGGGCTATGCCGTGTAGATGAAGCCCTAACAGGAGGCTTTAAAATTTTCATTCTAGTGTCCTTCGTTTGGGAGAAAAATGCAAAGGTACAAGACAGCTTTTCCTTGCCAATATCTCTCTTTTGCAAAGAGCTGCGCATTGGAAAATTCAGGGCTATGCCGTGTAGATGATGGCCTAACAGGAGGCTTTAAAATTTTCTTTCTAGTGTCCTTCGTTTGGGAGAAAAATGCAAAGGTACAAGACAGCTTTTCCTTGCCAATATCTCTCTTTTGCAAAGAGCTACACATTGGAAAATTCAGGGCTATGCCGTGTAGATGAAGCCCTAACAGGAGGCTTTAAAATTTTCATTCTAGTGTCCTTCGTTTGGGAGAAAAATGCAAAGGTACAAGACAGCTTTTCCTTGCCAATATCTCTCTTTTGCAAAGATCTGCGCATTGGAAAATTCAGGGCTATGCCGTGTAGATGATGGCCTAACAGGAGGCTTTAAAATTTTCTTTCTAGTGTCCTTCGTTTGGGAGAAAAATGCAAAGGTACAAGACAGCTTTTCCTTGCCAATATCTCTCTTTTGCAAAGAGCTACGCATTGGAAAATTCAGAGCTATACCGTGTAGATGAAGCCCTAACAGGAGGCTTTAAAATTTTCATTCTAGTGTCCTTCGTTTGGGAGAAAAATGCAAAGGTACAAGACAGCTTTTCCTTGCCAATATATCTCTTTTACAAAGAGCTGCGCATTGGAAAATTGAGGGCTATGCCGTGTAGATGATGGCCTAACAGGAGGCTTTAAAATTTTCATTCTAGTGTCCTCGTTTGGGAGAAAAATGCAAAGGTACAAGACAGCTTTTCCTTGCCAATATCTCTCTTTTGCAAAGAGCTACGCATTGGAAAATTCAGGGCTATGCCGTGTAGATGATGGCCTAACAGGAGGCTTTAAAATTTTCTTTCTAGTGTCCTTCATTTGGGAGAAAAATGCAAAGGTACAAGAAAGCTTTTCCTTGCCAATATCTCTCTTTTGCAAAGAGCTACGCATTGGAAAATTCAGGGCTATGCCGTGTAGATGAAGCCCTAACAGGAGGCTTTAAAATTTTCATTCTAGTGTCCTTCGTTTGGGAGAAAAATGCAAAGGTACAAGACAGCTTTTCCTTGCCAATATCTCTCTTTTGCAAAGATCTGCGCATTGGAAAATTCAGGGCTATGCCGTGTAGATGATGGCCTAACAGGAGGCTTTAAAATTTTCATTCTAGTGTCCTTCGTTTGGGAGAAAAATGCAAAGGTACAATACAGCTTTTCCTTGCCAATATCTCTCTTTTGCAAAGAGCTACGCAATGGAAAATTCAGGCTATACCGTGTAGATGAAGCACTAACAGGAGGCTTTAAAATTTTCATTCCAGTGTCCTTCGTTTGGGAGAAAAATGCAAAGGTACAAGACAGCTTTTCCTTGCCAATAGCTCTCTTTTGCAGAGAGCTGCGCATTGGAAAATTCAGGGCTATGCCGTGTAGATGATGGCCTAACAGGAGGCTTTAAAATTTTCTTTCTAGTGTCCTTCGTTTGGGAGAAAAATGCAAAGGTACAAGACAGCTTTTCCTTGCCAATATCTCTCTTTTGCAAAGATCTGCGCATTGGAAAATTCAGGGCTATGCCGTGTAGATGATGGCCTAACAGGAGGCTTTAACATTTTCTTTCTAGTGTCCTTCGTTTGGGAGAAAAATGCAAAGGTACAAGACAGCTTTTCCTTGCCAATATCTCTCTTTTGCAGAGAGCTGCGCATTGGAAAATTCAGGGCTATGCCGTGTAGATGATGGCCTAACAGGAGGCTTTAAAATTTTCTTTCTAGTTTCCTTCGTTTGGGAGAAAAATGCAAAGGTACAAGACAGCTTTTCCTTGCCAATATCTCTCTTTTGCAGAGAGCTGCGCATTAGAAAATTCAGGGCTATGCCGTGTAGATGATGGCCTAACAGGAGGCTTTAAAATTTTCTTTCTAGTGTCCTTCGTTTGGGAGAAAAATGCAAAGGTACAAGACAGCTTTTCCTTGCCAATATCTCTCTTTTGCAAAGAGCTACGCATTGGAAAATTCAGAGCTATACCGTGTAGATGAAGCCCTAACAGGAGGCTTTAAAATTTTCATTCTAGTGTCCTTCGTTTGGGAGAAAAATGCAAAGGTACAATACAGCTTTTCCTTGCCAATATCTCTCTTTTGCAAAGAGCTACGCAATGGAAAATTCAGGGCTATACCGTGTAGATGAAGCACTAACAGGAGGCTTTAAAATTTTCATTCTAGTGTCCTTCGTTTGGGAGAAAAATGCAAAGGTACAAGACAGCTTTTTTACTTGCCAATATCTCTCTTTTGCAAAGAGCTGCGCATTGGAAAATTGAGGGCTATGCCGTGTAGATGATGGCCTAACAGGAGGCTTTAAAATTTTCATTCTAGTGTCCTTCGTTTGGGAGAAAAATGCAAAGGTACAAGACAGCTTTTCCTTGCCAATATCTCTCTTTTGCAAAGAGCTGCGCATTGGAAAATTCAGGGCTATGCCGTGTAGATGATGGCCTAACAGGAGGCTTTAAAATTTTCTTTCTAGTGTCCTTCGTTTGGGAGAAAAATGCAAAGGTACAAGACAGCTTTTCCTTGCCAATATCTCTCTTTTGCAGAGAGCTGCGCATTGGAAAATTCAGGGCTATGCCGTGTAGATGATGGCCTAATAGGAGGCTTTAAAATTTTCATTCTAGTGTCCTTCGTTTGGGAGAAAAATGCAAAGGTACAAGACAGCTTTTCCTTGCCAATATCTCTCTTTTGCAAAGATCTACGCATTGGAAAATTCAGAGCTATACCGTGTAGATGAAGCCCTAACAGGAGGCTTTAAAATGTTCATTCTAGTGTCCTTCGTTTGGGAGAAAAATGCAAAGGTACAAGACAGCTTTTCCTTGCCAATATCTCTCTTTTGCAAAGAGCTGAGCATTGGAAAATTCAGGGCTATGCCGTGTAGATGATGGCCTAACAGGAGGCTTTAAAATTTTCATTCTAGTGTCCTTCGTTTGGGAGAAAAATGCAAAGGTACAAGACAGCTTTTCCTTGCCAATATCTCTCTTTTGCAAAGAGCTGAGCATTGGAAAATTCAGGGCTATGCCGTGTAGATGATGGCCTAACAGGAGGCTTTAAAATTTTCATTCTAGTGTCCTTCGTTTGGGAGAAAAATGCAAAGGTACAAGACAGCTTTTCCTTGCCAATATCCTCTTTTGCAAAGAGCTGAGCATTGGAAAATTCAGGGCTATGCCGTGTAGATGATGGCCTAACAGGAGGCTTTAAAATTTTCATTCTAGTGTCCTTCGTTTGGGAGAAAAATGCAAAGGTACAAGACAGCTTTTCCTTGCCAATATCTCTCTTTTGCAAAGAGCTGCGCATTGGAAAATTCAGGGCTATGCCGTGTAGATGATGGCCTAACAGGAGGCTTTAAAATTTTCATTCTAGTGTCCTTCGTTTGGGAGAAAAATGCAAAGGTACAAGACAGCTTTTCCTTGCCAATATCTCTATTTTGCAAAGAGCTACGCATTGGAAAATTCAGGGCTATGCCGTGTAGATGATGGCCTAACAGGAGGCTTTAAAATTTTCTTTCTAGTGTCCTTCGTTTGGGAGAAAAATGCAAAGGTACAAGACAGCTTTTCCTTGCCAATATCTCTCTTTTGCAAAGAGCTACGCATTGGAAAATTCAGAGCTATACCGTGTAGATGAAGCCCTAACAGGAGGCTTTAAAATTTTCATTCTTGTGTCCTTCGTTTGGGAGAAAAATGCAAAGGTACAAGACAGCTTTTCCTTGCCAATATCTCTCTTTTGCAAAGAGCTGCGCATTGGAAAAATCAGGGCTATGCCGTGTAGATGATGGCCTAACAGGAGGCTTTAACATTTTCATTCTAGTGTCCTTCGTTTGGGAGAAAAATGCAAAGGTACATGACAGCTTTTCCTTGCCAATATCTCTCTTTTGCAAAGAGCTACGCATTGGAAAATTCAGAGCTATACCGTGTAGATTAAGCCCTAACAGGAGGCTTTAAAATTTTCATTCTAGTGTCCTTCGTTTGTGAGAAAAATGCAAAGGTACAAGACAGCTTTTACTTGCCAATATCTCTCTTTTGCAAAGAGCTGCGCATTGGTAAATTCAGGGCTATGCCGTGTAGATGATGGCCTAACAGGAGGCTTTAACATTTTCTTTCTAGTGTCCTTCGTTTGGGAGAAAAATGCAAAGGTACAAGACAGCTTTTCCTTGCCAATATCTCTCTTTTGCAAAGAGCTACGCATTGGAAAATTCAGAGCTATACCGTGTAGATGAAGCCCTAACAGGAGGCTTTAAATTTTTCATTCTAGTGTCCTTCGTTTGGGAGAAAAATGCAAAGGTACAAGACAGCTTTTCCTTGCCAATATCTCTCTTTAGCAAAGAGCTGCGCATTGGAAAATTCAGGGCTATGCCGTGTAGATGATGGCCTAACAGGAGGCTTTAACATTTTCATTCTAGTGTCCTTCGTTTGGGAGAAAAATGCAAAGGTACAAGACAGCTTTTCCTTGCCAATATCTCTCTTTTGCAAAAAGCTACGCATTGGAAAATTCAGGGCTATGCCGTGTAGATGATGGCCTAACAGGAGGCTTTAAAATTTTCTTTCTAGTGTCCTTCGTTTGGGAGAAAAATGCAAAGGTACAAGACAGCTTTTCCTTGCCAATATCTCTCTTTTGCAAAGAGCTACGTATTGGAAAATTCAGAGCTATACCGTGTAGATGAAGCCCTAACAGGAGGCTTTAAAATTTTCATTCTAGTGTCCTTCGTTTGGGAGAAAAATGCAAAGGTACAAGACAGCTTTTCCTTGCCAATATCTCTCTTTTGCAAAGAGCTGCGCATTGGAAAATTCAGGGCTATGCCGTGTAGATGATGGCCTAACAGGAGGCTTTAAAAATTTTCTTTCTAGTGTCCTTCGTTTGGGAGAAAAATGCAAAGGTACAAGACAGCTTTTCCTTGCCAATATCTCTCTTTTGCAGAGAGCTACGCATTAGAAAATTCAGAGCTATACCGTGTAGATGAAGCCCTAACAGGAGGCTTTAAAATTTTCATTCTAGTGTCCTTCGTTTGGGAGAAAAATGCAAAGGTACAAGACAGCTTTTCCTTGCCAATATCTTTCTTTTGCAAAGAGCTGCGCATTGGAAAATTCAGGGCTATGCCGTGTGGATGATGGCCTAACAGGAGGCTTTAAAATTTTCTTTCTAGTGTCCTTCGTTTGGGAGAAAAATGCAAAGGTACAAGACAGCTTTTCCTTGCCAATATCTCTCTTTTGCAGAGAGCTGCGCATTGGAAAATTCAGGGCTATGCCGTGTAGATGATGGCCTAACAGGAGGCTTTAAAATTTTCTTTCTAGTGTCCTTCGTTTGGGAGAAAAATGCAAAGGTACAAGACAGCTTTTCCTTGCCAATATCTCTCTTTTGCAGAGAGCTGCGCATTGGAAAATTCAGGGCTATGCCGTGTAGATGATGGCCTAATAGGAGGCTTTAAAATTTTCATTCTAGTGTCCTTCGTTTGGGAGAAAAATGCAAAGGTACAAGACAGCTTTTCCTTGCCAATATCTCTCTTTTGCAAAGATCTACGCATTGGAAAATTCAGAGCTATACCGTGTAGATGAAGCCCTAACAGGAGGCTTTAAAATGTTCATTCTAGTGTCCTTCGTTTGGGAGAAAAATGCAAAGGTACAAGACAGCTTTTCCTTGCCAATATCTCTCTTTTGCAAAGAGCTGAGCATTGGAAAATTCAGGGCTATGCCGTGTAGATGATGGCCTAACAGGAGGCTTTAAAATTTTCATTCTAGTGTCCTTCGTTTGGGAGAAAAATGCAAAGGTACAAGACAGCTTTTCCTTGCCAATATCCTCTTTTGCAAAGAGCTGAGCATTGGAAAATTCAGGGCTATGCCGTGTAGATGATGGCCTAACAGGAGGCTTTAAAATTTTCATTCTAGTGTCCTTCGTTTGGGAGAAAAATGCAAAGGTACAAGACAGCTTTTCCTTGCCAATATCTCTCTTTTGCAAAGAGCTGCGCATTGGAAAATTCAGGGCTATGCCGTGTAGATGATGGCCTAACAGGAGGCTTTAAAATTTTCATTCTAGTGTCCTTCGTTTGGGAGAAAAATGCAAAGGTACAAGACAGCTTTTCCTTGCCAATATCTCTATTTTGCAAAGAGCTACGCATTGGAAAATTCAGGGCTATGCCGTGTAGATGATGGCCTAACAGGAGGCTTTAAAATTTTCTTTCTAGTGTCCTTCGTTTGGGAGAAAAATGCAAAGGTACAAGACAGCTTTTCCTTGCCAATATCTCTCTTTTGCAAAGAGCTACGCATTGGAAAATTCAGAGCTATACCGTGTAGATGAAGCCCTAACAGGAGGCTTTAAAATTTTCATTCTAGTGTCCTTCGTTTGGGAGAAAAATGCAAAGGTACAAGACAGCTTTTCCTTGCCAATATCTCTCTTTTGCAAAGAGCTGCGCATTGGAAAAATCAGGGCTATGCCGTGTAGATGATGGCCTAACAGGAGGCTTTAACATTTTCATTCTAGTGTCCTTCGTTTGGGAGAAAAATGCAAAGGTACAAGACAGCTTTTCCTTGCCAATATCTCTCTTTTGCAAAGAGCTACGCATTGGAAAATTCAGAGCTATACCGTGTAGATTAAGCCCTAACAGGAGGCTTTAAAATTTTCATTCTAGTGTCCTTCGTTTGTGAGAAAAATGCAAAGGTACAAGACAGCTTTTACTTGCCAATATCTCTCTTTTGCAAAGAGCTGCACATTGGTAAATTCAGGGCTATGCCGTGTAGATGATGGCCTAACAGGAGGCTTTAACATTTTCTTTCTAGTGTCCTTCGTTTGGGAGAAAAATGCAAAGGTACAAGACAGCTTTTCCTTGCCAATATCTCTCTTTTGCAAAGAGCTACGCATTGGAAAATTCAGAGCTATACCGTGTAGATGAAGCCCTAACAGGAGGCTTTAAATTTTTCATTCTAGTGTCCTTCGTTTGGGAGAAAAATGCAAAGGTACAAGACAGCTTTTCCTTGCCAATATCTCTCTTTAGCAAAGAGCTGCGCATTGGAAAATTCAGGGCTATGCCGTGTAGATGATGGCCTAACAGGAGGCTTTAACATTTTCATTCTAGTGTCCTTCGTTTGGGAGAAAAATGCAAAGGTACAAGACAGCTTTTCCTTGCCAATATCTCTCTTTTGCAAAAAGCTACGCATTGGAAAATTCAGGGCTATGCCGTGTAGATGATGGCCTAACAGGAGGCTTTAAAATTTTCTTTCTAGTGTCCTTCGTTTGGGAGAAAAATGCAAAGGTACAAGACAGCTTTTCCTTGCCAATATCTCTCTTTTGCAAAGAGCTACGTATTGGAAAATTCAGAGCTATACCGTGTAGATGAAGCCCTAACAGGAGGCTTTAAAATTTTCATTCTAGTGTCCTTCGTTTGGGAGAAAAATGCAAAGGTACAAGACAGCTTTTCCTTGCCAATATCTCTCTTTTGCAAAGAGCTGCGCATTGGAAAAATCAGGGCTATGCCGTGTAGATGATGGCCTAACAGGAGGCTTTAAAAATTTTCTTTCTAGTGTCCTTCGTTTGGGAGAAAAATGCAAAGGTACAAGACAGCTTTTCCTTGCCAATATCTCTCTTTTGCAGAGAGCTACGCATTAGAAAATTCAGAGCTATACCGTGTAGATGAAGCCCTAACAGGAGGCTTTAAAATGTTCATTCTAGTGTCCTTCGTTTGGGAGAAAAATGCAAAGGTACAAGACAGCTTTTCCTTGCCAATATCTCTCTTTTGCAAAGAGCTGAGCATTGGAAAATTCAGGGCTATGCCGTGTAGATGATGGCCTAACAGGAGGCTTTAAAATTTTCATTCTAGTGTCCTTCGTTTGGGAGAAAAATGCAAAGGTACAAGACAGCTTTTCCTTGCCAATATCCTCTTTTGCAAAGAGCTGAGCATTGGAAAATTCAGGGCTATGCCGTGTAGATGATGGCCTAACAGGAGGCTTTAAAATTTTCATTCTAGTGTCCTTCGTTTGGGAGAAAAATGCAAAGGTACAAGACAGCTTTTCCTTGCCAATATCTCTCTTTTGCAAAGAGCTGCGCATTGGAAAATTCAGGGCTATGCCGTGTAGATGATGGCCTAACAGGAGGCTTTAAAATTTTCATTCTAGTGTCCTTCGTTTGGGAGAAAAATGCAAAGGTACAAGACAGCTTTTCCTTGCCAATATCTCTATTTTGCAAAGAGCTACGCATTGGAAAATTCAGGGCTATGCCGTGTAGATGATGGCCTAACAGGAGGCTTTAAAATTTTCTTTCTAGTGTCCTTCGTTTGGGAGAAAAATGCAAAGGTACAAGACAGCTTTTCCTTGCCAATATCTCTCTTTTGCAAAGAGCTACGCATTGGAAAATTCAGAGCTATACCGTGTAGATGAAGCCCTAACAGGAGGCTTTAAAATTTTCATTCTAGTGTCCTTCGTTTGGGAGAAAAATGCAAAGGTACAAGACAGCTTTTCCTTGCCAATATCTCTCTTTTGCAAAGAGCTGCGCATTGGAAAAATCAGGGCTATGCCGTGTAGATGATGGCCTAACAGGAGGCTTTAACATTTTCATTCTAGTGTCCTTCGTTTGGGAGAAAAATGCAAAGGTACAAGACAGCTTTTCCTTGCCAATATCTCTCTTTTGCAAAGAGCTACGCATTGGAAAATTCAGAGCTATACCGTGTAGATTAAGCCCTAACAGGAGGCTTTAAAATTTTCATTCTAGTGTCCTTCGTTTGTGAGAAAAATGCAAAGGTACAAGACAGCTTTTACTTGCCAATATCTCTCTTTTGCAAAGAGCTGCACATTGGTAAATTCAGGGCTATGCCGTGTAGATGATGGCCTAACAGGAGGCTTTAACATTTTCTTTCTAGTGTCCTTCGTTTGGGAGAAAAATGCAAAGGTACAAGACAGCTTTTCCTTGCCAATATCTCTCTTTTGCAAAGAGCTACGCATTGGAAAATTCAGAGCTATACCGTGTAGATGAAGCCCTAACAGGAGGCTTTAAATTTTTCATTCTAGTGTCCTTCGTTTGGGAGAAAAATGCAAAGGTACAAGACAGCTTTTCCTTGCCAATATCTCTCTTTAGCAAAGAGCTGCGCATTGGAAAATTCAGGGCTATGCCGTGTAGATGATGGCCTAACAGGAGGCTTTAACATTTTCATTCTAGTGTCCTTCGTTTGGGAGAAAAATGCAAAGGTACAAGACAGCTTTTCCTTGCCAATATCTCTCTTTTGCAAAAAGCTACGCATTGGAAAATTCAGGGCTATGCCGTGTAGATGATGGCCTAACAGGAGGCTTTAAAATTTTCTTTCTAGTGTCCTTCGTTTGGGAGAAAAATGCAAAGGTACAAGACAGCTTTTCCTTGCCAATATCTCTCTTTTGCAAAGAGCTACGTATTGGAAAATTCAGAGCTATACCGTGTAGATGAAGCCCTAACAGGAGGCTTTAAAATTTTCATTCTAGTGTCCTTCGTTTGGGAGAAAAATGCAAAGGTACAAGACAGCTTTTCCTTGCCAATATCTCTCTTTTGCAAAGAGCTGCGCATTGGAAAAATCAGGGCTATGCCGTGTAGATGATGGCCTAACAGGAGGCTTTAAAAATTTTCTTTCTAGTGTCCTTCGTTTGGGAGAAAAATGCAAAGGTACAAGACAGCTTTTCCTTGCCAATATCTCTCTTTTGCAGAGAGCTACGCATTAGAAAATTCAGAGCTATACCGTGTAGATGAAGCCCTAACAGGAGGCTTTAAAATTTTCATTCTAGTGTCCTTCGTTTGGGAGAAAAATGCAAAGGTACAAGACAGCTTTTCCTTGCCAATATCTCTCTTTTGCAAAGAGCTGCGCATTGGAAAATTCAGGGCTATGCCGTGTGGATGATGGCCTAACAGGAGGCTTTAAAATTTTCTTTCTAGTGTCCTTCGTTTGGGAGAAAAATGCAAAGGTACAAGACAGCTTTTCCTTGCCAATATCTCTCTTTTGCAAAGAGCTGCGCATTGGAAAATTCAGGGCTATGCCGTGTAGATGATGGCCTAACAGGAGGCTTTAAAATTTTCTTTCTAGTGTCCTTCGTTTGGGAGAAAAATGCAAAGGTACAAGACAGCTTTTCCTTGCCAATATCTCTCTTTTGCAAAGAGCTACGCATTGGAAAATTCAGAGCTATACCGTGTAGATGAAACCCTAACAGGAGGCTTTAAAATTTTCATTCTAGTGTCCTTCGAATGGGAGAAAAATGCAAAGGTACAAGACAGCTTTTCCTTGCCAATATCTCTCTTTTGCAAAGAGCTGCGCATTGGAAAATTGAGGGCTATGCCGTGTAGATGATGGCCTAACAGGAGGCTTTAAAATTTTCATTCTAGTGTCCTTCGTTTGGGAGAAAAATGCAAAGGTACAAGACAGCTTTTCCTTGCCAATATCTCTCTTTTGCAAAGAGCTACGCATTGGAAAATTCAGGGCTATGCCGTGTAGATGAAGCCCTAACAGGAGGCTTTAAAATTTTCATTCTAGTGTCCTTCGTTTGGGAGAAAAATGCAAAGGTACAAGACAGCTTTTCCTTGCCAATATCTCTCTTTTGCAAAGATCTGCGCATTGGAAAATTCAGGGCTATGCCGTGTAGATGATGGCCTAACAGGAGGCTTTAAAATTTTCATTCTAGTGTCCTTCGTTTGGGAGAAAAATGCAAAGGTACAAGACAGCTTTTCCTTGCCAATATCTCTCTTTTGCAGAGAGCTGCGCATTAGAAAATTCAGGGCTATGCCGTGTAGATGATGGCCTAACAGGAGGCTTTAAAATTTTCTTTCTAGTGTCCTTCGTTTGGGAGAAAAATGCAAAGGTACAAGACAGCTTTTCCTTGCCAATATCTCTCTTTTGCAAAGAGCTACGCATTGGAAAATTCAGGGCTATACCGTGTAGATGAAGCCCTAACAGGAGGCTTTAAAATTTTCATTCTAGTGTCCTTCGTTTGGGAGAAAAATGCAAAGGTACAATACAGCTTTTCCTTGCCAATATCTCTCTTTTGCAAAGAGCTACGCAATGGAAAATTCAGGGCTATACCGTGTAGATGAAGCACTAACAGGAGGCTTTAAAATTTTCATTCTAGTGTCCTTCGTTTGGGAGAAAAATGCAAAGGTACAAGACAGCTTTTTTACTTGCCAATATCTCTCTTTTGCAAAGAGCTGCGCATTGGAAAATTGAGGGCTATGCCGTGTAGATGATGGCCTAACAGGAGGCTTTAAAATTTTCATTCTAGTGTCCTTCGTTTGGGAGAAAAATGCAAAGGTACAAGACAGCTTTTCCTTGCCAATATCTCTCTTTTGCAAAGAGCTGCGCATTGGAAAATTGAGGGCTATGCCGTGTAGATGATGGCCTAACAGGAGGCTTTAAAATTTTCATTCTAGTGTCCTTCGTTTGGGAGAAAAATGCAAAGGTACAAGACAGCTTTTCCTTGCCAATATCTCTCTTTTGCAAAGAGCTACGCATTGGAAAATTCAGGGCTATGCCGTGTAGATGATGGCCTAACAGGAGGCTTTAAAATTTTCTTTCTAGTGTCCTTCGTTTGGGAGAAAAATGCAAAGGTACAAGAAAGCTTTTCCTTGCCAATATCTCTCTTTTGCAAAGAGCTACGCATTGGAAAATTCAGGGCTATGCCGTGTAGATGAAGCCCTAACAGGAGGCTTTAAAATTTTCATTCTAGTGTCCTTCGTTTGGGAGAAAAATGCAAAGGTACAAGACAGCTTTTCCTTGCCAATATCTCTCTTTTGCAAAGATCTGCGCATTGGAAAATTCAGGGCTATGCCGTGTAGATGATGGCCTAACAGGAGGCTTTAAAATTTTCATTCTAGTGTCCTTCGTTTGGGAGAAAAATGCAAAGGTACAATACAGCTTTTCCTTGCCAATATCTATCTTTTGCAAAGAGCTACGCAATGGAAAATTCAGGCTATACCGTGTAGATGAAGCACTAACAGGAGGCTTTAAAATTTTCATTCTAGTGTCCTTCGTTTGGGAGAAAAATGCAAAGGTACAAGACAGCTTTTCCTTGCCAATATCTCTCTTTTGCAGAGAGCTGCGCATTGGAAAATTCAGGGCTATGCCGTGTAGATGATGGCCTAACAGGAGGCTTTAAAATTTTCTTTCTAGTGTCCTTCGTTTGGGAGAAAAATGCAAAGGTACAAGAAAGCTTTTCCTTGCCAATATCTCTCTTTTGCAAAGAGCTACGCATTGGAAAATTCAAGGCTATGCTGTGTAGATGAAGCCCTAACAGGAGGCTTTAAAATTTTCTTTCTAGTGTCCTTCGTTTGGGAGAAAAATGCAAAGGTACAAGACAGCTTTTCCTTGCCAATATCTCTCTTTTGCAAAGATCTGCGCATTGGAAAATTCAGGGCTATGCCGTGTAGATGATGGCCTAACAGGAGGCTTTAACATTTTCTTTCTAGTGTCCTTCGTTTGGGAGAAAAATGCAAAGGTACAAGACAGCTTTTCCTTGCCAATATCTCTCTTTTGCAAAAAGCTACGCATTGGAAAATTCAGGGCTATGCCGTGTAGATGATGGCCTAACAGGAGGCTTTAAAATTTTCTTTCTAGTGTCCTTCGTTTGGGAGAAAAATGCAAAGGTACAAGACAGCTTTTCCTTGCCAATATCTCTCTTTTGCAAAGAGCTACGTATTGGAAAATTCAGAGCTATACCGTGTAGATGAAGCCCTAACAGGAGGCTTTAAAATTTTCATTCTAGTGTCCTTCGTTTGGGAGAAAAATGCAAAGGTACAAGACAGCTTTTCCTTGCCAATATCTCTCTTTTGCAAAGAGCTGCGCATTGGAAAAATCAGGGCTATGCCGTGTAGATGATGGCCTAACAGGAGGCTTTAAAAATTTTCTTTCTAGTGTCCTTCGTTTGGGAGAAAAATGCAAAGGTACAAGACAGCTTTTCCTTGCCAATATCTCTCTTTTGCAGAGAGCTACGCATTAGAAAATTCAGAGCTATACCGTGTAGATGAAGCCCTAACAGGAGGCTTTAAAATTTTCATTCTAGTGTCCTTCGTTTGGGAGAAAAATGCAAAGGTACAAGACAGCTTTTCCTTGCCAATATCTCTCTTTTGCAAAGAGCTGCGCATTGGAAAATTGAGGGCTATGCCGTGTAGATGATGGCCTAACAGGAGGCTTTAAAATTTTCATTCTAGTGTCCTTCGTTTGGGAGAAAAATGCAAAGGTACAAGAAAGCTTTTCCTTGCCAATATCTCTCTTTTGCAAAGAGCTACGCATTGGAAAATTCAGGGCTATGCCGTGTAGATGAAGCCCTAACAGGAGGCTTTAAAATTTTCATTCTAGTGTCCTTCGTTTGGGAGAAAAATGCAAAGGTACAAGACAGCTTTTCCTTGCCAATATCTCTCTTTTGCAAAGATCTGCGCATTGGAAAATTCAGGGCTATGCCGTGTAGATGATGGCCTAACAGGAGGCTTTAAAATTTTCATTCTAGTGTCCTTCGTTTGGGAGAAAAATGCAAAGGTACAATACAGCTTTTCCTTGCCAATATCTATCTTTTGCAAAGAGCTACGCAATGGAAAATTCAGGCTATACCGTGTAGATGAAGCACTAACAGGAGGCTTTAAAATTTTCATTCTAGTGTCCTTCGTTTGGGAGAAAAATGCAAAGGTACAAGACAGCTTTTCCTTGCCAATATCTCTCTTTTGCAGAGAGCTGCGCATTGGAAAATTCAGGGCTATGCCGTGTAGATGATGGCCTAACAGGAGGCTTTAAAATTTTCTTTCTAGTGTCCTTCGTTTGGGAGAAAAATGCAAAGGTACAAGAAAGCTTTTCCTTGCCAATATCTCTCTTTTGCAAAGAGCTACGCATTGGAAAATTCAAGGCTATGCTGTGTAGATGAAGCCCTAACAGGAGGCTTTAAAATTTTCTTTCTAGTGTCCTTCGTTTGGGAGAAAAATGCAAAGGTACAAGACAGCTTTTCCTTGCCAATATCTCTCTTTTGCAAAGATCTGCGCATTGGAAAATTCAGGGCTATGCCGTGTAGATGATGGCCTAACAGGAGGCTTTAAAATTTTCTTTCTAGTGTCCTTCGTTTGGGAGAAAAATGCAAAGGTACAAGACAGCTTTTCCTTGCCAATATCTCTCTTTTGCAGAGAGCTACGCAATGGAAAATTCAGGCTATACCGTGTAGATGAAGCACTAACAGGAGGCTTTAAAATTTTCATTCTAGTGTCCTTCGTTTGGGAGAAAAATGCAAAGGTACAAGACAGCTTTTTTACTTGCCAATATCTCTCTTTTGCAGAGAGCTGCGCATTGGAAAATTCAGGGCTATGCCGTGTAGATGATGGCCTAACAGGAGGCTTTAAAATTTTCTTTCTAGTGTCCTTCGTTTGGGAGAAAAATGCAAAGGTACAATACAGCTTTTCCTTGTCAATATCTCTCTTTTGCAAAGAGCTACGCATTGGAAAATTCAGGGCTATACCGTGTAGATGAAGCACTAACAGGAGGCTTTAAAATTTTCTTTCTAGTGTCCTTCGTTTGGGAGAAAAATGCAAAGGTACAAGACAGCTTTTCCTTGCCAATATCTCTCTTTTGCAGAGAGCTGCACATTGGAAAATTCAGGGCTATGCCGTGTAGATGATGGCCTAACAGGAGGTTTTAAAATTTTCTTTCTAGTGTCCTTCGTTTGGGAGAAAAATGCAAAGGTACAAGACAGCTTTTCCTTGCCAATATCTCTCTTTTGCAAAGAGCTGCGCATTGGAAAATTCAGGGCTATGCCGTGTAGATGATGGCCTAACAGGAGGCTTTAAAATTTTCTTTCTAGTGTCCTTCGTTTGGGAGAAAAATGCAAAGGTACAAGACAGCTTTTCCTTGCCAATATCTCTCTTTTGCAAAGAGCTGAGCATTGGAAAATTCAGGGCTATGCCGTGTAGATGATGGCCTAACAGGAGGCTTTAAAATTTTCATTCTAGTGTCCTTCGTTTGGGAGAAAAATGCAAAGGTACAAGACAGCTTTTCCTTGCCAATATCTCTCTTTTGCAAAGAGCTGCGCATTGGAAAATTCAGGGCTATGCCGTGTAGATGATGGCCTAACAGGAGGCTTTAAAATTTTCATTCTAGTGTCCTTCGTTTGGGAGAAAAATGCAAAGGTACAAGACAGCTTTTCCTTGCCAATATCTCCCTTTTGCAAAGAGCTACGCATTGGAAAATTCAGGGCTATGCCGTGTAGATGATGGCCTAACAGGAGGCTTTAAAATTTTCTTTCTAGTGTCCTTTGTTTGGGAGAAAAATGCAAAGGTACAAGACAGCTTTTCCTTGCCAATATCTCTCTTTTGCAAAGAGCTACGCATTGGAAAATTCAGGGCTATGCCGTGTAGATGAAGCCCTAACAGTAGGCTTTAAAATTTTAATTCTAGTGTCCTTCGTTTGGGAGAAAAATGCAAAGGTACAAGACAGCTTTTCCTTGCCAATATCTCTCTTTTGCAGAGAGCTGCGCATTGGAAAATTCAGGGCTATGCCGTGTAGATGATGGCCTAACAGGAGGCTTTAAAATTTTCTTTCTAGTGTCCTTCGTTTGGGAGAAAAATGCAAAGGTACAAGACAGCTTTTCCTTGCCAATATCTCTCTTTTGCAGAGAGCTGCGCATTGGAAAATTCAGGGCTATGCCGTGTAGATGATGGCCTAACAGGAGGCTTTAAAATTTTCTTTCTAGTGTCCTTCGTTTGGGAGAAAAATGCAAAGGTACAAGACAGCTTTTCCTTGCCAATATCTCTCTTTTGCAAAGAGCTGCGCATTGGAAAATTCAGGGCTATGCCGTGTAGATGATGGCCTAACAGGAGGCTTTAAAATTTTCTTTCTAGTGTCCTTCGTTTGGGAGAAAAATGCAAAGGTACAAGACAGCTTTTCCTTGCCAATATCTCTCTTTTGCAAAGAGCTGCGCATTGGAAAATTCAGGGCTATGCCGTGTAGATGATGGCCTAACAGGAGGCTTTAAAATTTTCTTTCTAGTGTCCTTCGTTTGGGAGAAAAATGCAAAGGTACAAGACAGCTTTTCCTTGCCAATATCTCTCTTTTGCAAAGAGCTACGCATTGGAAAATTCAGGGCTATACCGAGTAGATGAAGCCCTAACAGGAGGCTTTAAAATTTTCATTCTAGTGTCCTTCGTTTGGGAGAAAAATGCAAAGGTACAAGACAGCTTTTCCTTGCCAATATCTCTCTTTTGCAAAGAGCTACGCATTGGAAAATTCAGGGCTATGCCGTGTAGATGATGGCCTAACAGGAGGCTTTAAAATTTTAATTCTAGTGTCCTTCGTTTGGGAGAAAAATGCAAAGGTACAAGACAGCTTTTCCTTGCCAATATCTCTCTTTTGCAGAGAGCTGCACATTGGAAAATTCAGGGCTATGCCGTGTAGATGATGGCCTAACAGGAGGCTTTAAAATTTTCTTTCTAGTGTCCTTCGTTTGGGAGAAAAATGCAAAGGTACAAGACAGCTTTTCCTTGCCAATATCTCTCTTTTGCAGAGAGCTGCGCATTGGAAAATTCAGGGCTATGCCGTGTAGATGATGGCCTAATAGGAGGCTTTAAAATTTTCATTCTAGTGTCCTTCGTTTGGGAGAAAAATGCAAAGGTACAATACAGCTTTTCCTTGCCAATATCTCTCTTTTGCAAAGATCTACGCATTGGAAAATTCAGAGCTATACCGTGTAGATGAAGCCCTAACAGGAGGCTTTAAAATGTTCATTCTAGTGTCCTTCGTTTGGGAGAAAAATGCAAAGGTACAAGACAGCTTTTCCTTGCCAATATCTCTCTTTTGCAAAGAGCTGAGCATTGGAAAATTCAGGGCTATGCCGTGTAGATGATGGCCTAACAGGAGGCTTTAAAATTTTCATTCTAGTGTCCTTCGTTTGGGAGAAAAATGCAAAGGTACAAGACAGCTTTTCCTTGCCAATATCTCTCTTTTGCAAAGAGCTGAGCATTGGAAAATTCAGGGCTATGCCGTGTAGATGATGGCCTAACAGGAGGCTTTAAAATTTTCATTCTAGTGTCCTTCGTTTGGGAGAAAAATGCAAAGGTACAAGACAGCTTTTCCTTGCCAATATCTCTATTTTGCAAAGAGCTACGCATTGGAAAATTCAGGGCTATGCCGTGTAGATGATGGCCTAACAGGAGGCTTTAAAATTTTCTTTCTAGTGTCCTTCGTTTGGGAGAAAAATGCAAAGGTACAAGACAGCTTTTCCTTGCCAATATCTCTCTTTTGCAAAGAGCTACGCATTGGAAAATTCAGAGCTATACCGTGTAGATGAAGCCCTAACAGGAGGCTTTAAAATTTTCATTCTAGTGTCCTTCATTTGGGAGAAAAATGCAAAGGTACAAGACAGCTTTTCCTTGCCAATATCTCTCTTTTGCAAAGAGCTGCGCATTGGAAAAATCAGGGCTATGCCGTGTAGATGATGGCCTAACAGGAGGCTTTAACATTTTCATTCTAGTGTCCTTCGTTTGGGAGAAAAATGCAAAGGTACAAGACAGCTTTTCCTTGCCAATATCTCTCTTTTGCAAAGAGGTGCGCATTGAAAAATTCAGGGCTATGCCGTGTAGATGAAGGCCTAACAGGAGGCTTTAAAAATTTTCTTTCTAGTGTCCTTCGTTTGGGAGAAAAATGCAAAGGTACAAGACAGCTTTTCCTTGCCAATATCTCTCTTTTGCAAAGAGCTGCGCATTGGAAAATTCAGGGCTATGCCGTGTGGATGATGGCCTAACAGGAGGCTTTAAAATTTTCTTTCTAGTGTCCTTCGTTTGGGAGAAAAATGCAAAGGTACAAGACAGCTTTTCCTTGCCAATATTTCTCTTTTGCAAAGAGCTACGCATTGGAAAATTCAGAGCTATACCGTGTAGATGAAACCCTAACAGGAGGCTTTAAAATTTTCATTCTAGTGTCCTTCGAATGGGAGAAAAATGCAAAGGTACAAGACAGCTTTTCCTTGCCAATATCTCTCTTTTGCAAAGAGCTGCGCATTGGAAAATTCAGGGCTATGCCGTGTAGTTGATGGCCTAACAGGAGGCTTTAACATTTTCATTCTAGTTTCCTTCGTTTGGGAGAAAAATGCAAAGGTACAAGACAGCTTTTCCTTGCCAATATCTCTCTTTTGCAAAGAGCTACGCATTGGAAAATTCAGAGCTATACCGTGTAGATGAAGCCCTAACAGGAGTCTTTAAAATTTTCATTCTAGTGTCCTTCGTTTGGGAGAAAAATGCAAAGGTACAAGACAGCTTTTCCTTGCCAATATCTCTCTTTTGCAAAGAGCTACGCATTGGAAAATTCAGAGCTATACCGTGTAGATGAAGCCCTAACAGGAGTCTTTAAAATTTTCATTCTAGTGTCCTTCGTTTGGGAGAAAAATGCAAAGGTACAAGACAGCTTTTCCTTGCCAATATCTCTCTTTTGCAAAGAGCTGCGCATTGGAAAATTCAGGGCTATGCCGTGTAGATGATGGCCTAACAGGAGGCTTTAAAATTTTCTTTCTAGTGTCCTTCGTTTGGGAGAAAAATGCAAAGGTACAAGACAGCTTTTCCTTGCCAATATCTCTCTTTTGCAAAGAGCTGCGCATTGGAAAATTCAGGGCTATGCCGTGTAGATGATGGCCTAACAGGAGGCTTTAAAATTTTCTTTCTAGTGTCCTTCGTTTGGGAGAAAAATGCAAAGGTACAAGACAGCTTTTCCTTGCCAATATCTCTCTTTTGCAAAGAGCTGCGCATTGGAAAATTGAGGGCTATGCCGTGTAGATGATGGCCTAACAGGAGGCTTTAAAATTTTCATTCTAGTGTCCTTCGTTTGGGAGAAAAATGCAAAGGTACAAGACAGCTTTTCCTTGCCAATATCTCTCTTTTGCAAAGAGCTACGCATTGGAAAATGCAGGGCTATGCCGTGTAGATGATGGCCTAACAGGAGGCTTTAAAATTTTCTTTCTAGTGTCCTTCGTTTGGGAGAAAAATGCAAAGGTACAAGAAA
Organism: Pseudophryne corroboree; assembly: GCF_028390025.1. Lineage (NCBI taxonomy): Eukaryota > Metazoa > Chordata > Amphibia > Anura > Myobatrachidae > Pseudophryne > Pseudophryne corroboree. Next base: position 178,524 of record NW_026967742.1, read on the forward strand.
GCTTTTCCTTGCCAATATCTCTCTTTTGCAAAGAGCTACGCATTGGAAAATTCAGGGCTATGCCGTGTAGATGATGGCCTAACAGGAGGCTTTAAAATTTTCATTCTAGTGTCCTTCGTTTGGGAGAAAAATGCAAAGGTACAAGACAGCTTTTCCTTGCCAATATCTCTCTTTTGCAAAGATCTGCGCATTGGAAAATTCAGGGCTATGCCGTGTAGATGATGGCCTAACAGGAGGCTTTAAAATTTTCATTCTAGTGTCCTTCGTTTGGGAGAAAAATGCAAAGGTACAATACAGCTTTTCCTTGCCAATATCTCTCTTTTGCAAAGAGCTACGCAATGGAAAATTCAGGCTATACCGTGTAGATGAAGCACTAACAGGAGGCTTTAAAATTTTCATTCTAGTGTCCTTCGTTTGGGAGAAAAATGCAAAGGTACAAGACAGCTTTTCCTTGCCAATATCTCTCTTTTGCAGAGAGCTGCGCATTGGAAAATTCAGGGCTATGCCGTGTAGATGATGGCCTAACAGAAGGCTTTAAAATTTTCTTTCTAGTGTCCTTCGTTTGGGAGAAAAATGCAAAGGTACAAGAAAGCTTTTCCTTGCCAATATCTCTCTTTTGCAAAGAGCTACGCATTGGAAAATTCAAGGCTATGCTGTGTAGATGATGGCCTAACAGGAGGCTTTAAAATTTTCTTTCTAGTGTCCTTCGTTTGGGAGAAAAATGCAAAGGTACAAGACAGCTTTTCCTTGCCAATATCTCTCTTTTGCAAAGATCTGCGCATTGGAAAATTCAGGGCTATGCCGTGTAGATGATGGCCTAACAGGAGGCTTTAACATTTTCTTTCTAGTGTCCTTCGTTTGGGAGAAAAATGCAAAGGTACAAGACAGCTTTTCCTTGCCAATATCTCTCTTTTGCAGAGAGCTGCGCATTGGAAAATTCAGGGCTATGCCGTGTAGATGATGGCCTAACAGGAGGCTTTAAAATTTTCTTTCTAGTGTCCTTCGTTTGGGAGAAAAATGCAAAGGTACAAGACAGCTTTTCCTTGCCAATATCTCTCTTTTGCAAAGAGCTACGCATTGGAAAATTCAGGGCTATGCCGTGTAGATGATGGCCTAACAGGAGGCTTTAAAATTTTCTTTCTAGTGTCCTTCGTTTGGGAGAAAAATGCAAAGGTACAAGACAGCTTTTCCTTGCCAATATCTCTCTTTTGCAGAGAGCTACGCATTGGAAAATTCAGGGCTATGCCGTGTAGATGAAGCCCTAACAGGAGGCTTTAAAATTTTCATTCTAGTGTCCTTCGTTTGGGAGAAAAATGCAAAGGTACAAGACAGCTTTTCCTTGCCAATATCTCTCTTTTGCAGAGAGCTGCGCATTGGAAAATTCAGGGCTATGCCGTGTAGATGATGGCCTAACAGAAGGCTTTAAAATTTTCTTTCTAGTGTCCTTCGTTTGGGAGAAAAATGCAAAGGTACAAGACAGCTTTTCCTTGCAAATATCTCTCTTTTGAAAAGAGCTACGCATTGGAAAATTCAGGGCTATGCCGTGTAGATGAAGCCCTAACAGGAGGCTTTAAAATTTTCATTCTAGTGTCCTTCGTTTGGGAGAAAAATGCAAAGGTACAAAACAGCTTTTCCTTGTCAATATTTCTCTTTTGCAAAGAGCTACGCATTGGAAAATTCAGGGCTATGCCGTGTAGATGATGGCCTAACAGGAGGCTTTAAAATTTTCTTTCTAGTGTCCTTCGTTTGGGAGAAAAATGCAAAGGTACAAGACAGCTTTTCCTTGTCAATATTTCTCTTTTGCAAAGAGCTACGCATTGGAAAATTCAGGGCTATGCCGTGTAGATGATGGCCTAACAGGAGGCTTTAAAATTTTCTTTCTAGTGTCCTTCGTTTGGGAGAAAAATGCAAAGGTACAAGACAGCTTTTCCTTGCCAATATCTCTCTTTTGCAGAGAGCTGCGCATTGGAAAATTCAGGGCTATGCCATGTAGATGATGGCCTAACAGGAGGCTTTAAAATTTTCTTTCTAGTGTCCTTAGTTTGGGAGAAAAATGCAAAGGTAAAAGACAGCTTTTCCTTGCTAATATCTCTCTTTTGCAAAGAGCTACGCATTGGAAAATTCAGGGCTATACCGTGTAGATGAAGCCCTAACAGGAGGCTTTAAAATTTTCATTCTATTGTCCTTCGTTTGGGAGAAAAATGCAAAGGTACAAGACAGCTTTTCCTTGCCAATATCTCTCTTTTGCAAAGAGCTACGCATTGGAAAATTCAGGGCTATGCCGTGTAGATGAAGCCCTAACAGGAGGCTTTAAAATTCTCATTCTAGTGTCCTTCGTTTGGGAGAAAAATGCAAAGGTACAAGACAGCTTTTTCTTGCCAATATCTCCCTTTTGCAGAGAGCTGCGCTTTGGAAAATTCAGGGCTATGCCGTGTAGATGATGGCCTAACAGGAGGCTTTAAAATTTTAATTCTAGTGTCCTTCGTTTGGGAGAAAAATGCAAAGGGACAAGACAGCTTTTCCTTGCCAATATCTCTCTTTTGCAGAGAGCTGCGCATTGGAAAATTCAGGGCTATGCCGTGTAGATGATGGCCTAACAGGAGGCTTTAAAATTTTCTTTCTAGTGTCCTTCGTTTGGGAGAAAAATGCAAAGGTACAAGACAGCTTTTCCTTGCCAATATCTCTCTTTTGCAAAGAGCTACGCATTGGAAAATTCAGGGCTATACCGTGTAGATGAAGCCCTAACAGGAGGCTTTAAAATTTTCATTCTAGTGTCCTTCGTTTGGGAGAAAAATGCAAAGGTACAAGACAGCTTTTCCTTGCCAATATCTCTCTTTTGCAAAGAGCTACGCATTGGAAAATTCAGGGCTATGCCGTGTAGATGAAGCCCTAACAGGAGGCTTTAAAATTTTCATTCTAGTGTCCTTCGTTTGGGAGAAAAATGCAAAGGTACAAGACAGCTTTTCCTTGTCAATATTTCTCTTTTGCAAAGAGCTACGCATTGGAAAATTCAGGGCTATGCCGTGTAGATGATGGCCTAACAGGAGGCTTTAACATTTTCTTTCTAGTGTCCTTCGTTTGGGAGAAAAATGCAAAGGTACAAGACAGCTTTTCCTTGCCAATATCTCTCTTTTGCAAAGAGCTACGCAATGGAAAATTCAGGGCTATACCGTGTAGATGAAGCACTAACAGGAGGCTTTAAAATTTTCTTTCTAGTGTCCTTCGTTTGGGAGAAAAATGCAAAGGTACAAGACAGCTTTTCCTTGCCAATATCTCTCTTTTGCAAAGAGCTACGCATTGGAAAATTCAGGGCTATGCCGTGTAGATGATGGCCTAACAGGAGGCTTTAAAATTTTCTTTCTAGTGTCCTTCGTTTGGGAGAAAAATGCAAAGGTACAAGACAGCTTTTCCTTGCCAATATCTCTCTTTTGCAAAGAGCTACGCATTGGAAAATTCAGGGCTATGCCGTGTAGATGATGGCCTAACAGGAGGCTTTAAAATTTTCTTTCTAGTGTCCTTCGTTTGGGAGAAAAATGCAAAGGTACAAGAAAGCTTTTCCTTGCCAATATCTCTCTTTTGCAAAGAGCTACGCATTGGAAAATTCAGGGCTATGCCGTGTAGATGAAGCCCTAACAGGAGGCTTTAAAATTTTCATTCTAGTGTCCTTCGTTTGGGAGAAAAATGCAAAGGTACAAGACAGCTTTTCCTTGCCAATATCTCTCTTTTGCAAAGATCTGCGCATTGGAAAATTCAGGGCTATACCGTGTAGATGATGGCCTAACAGGAGGCTTTAAAATTTTCATTCTAGTGTCCTTCGTTTGGGAGAAAAATGCAAAGGTACAATACAGCTTTTCCTTGCCAATATCTCTCTTTTGCAAAGAGCTACGCAATGGAAAATTCAGGCTATACCGTGTAGATGAAGCACTAACAGGAGGCTTTAAAATTTTCATTCTAGTGTCCTTCGTTTGGGAGAAAAATGCAAAGGTACAAGAAAGCTTTTCCTTGCCAATATCTCTCTTTTGCAAAGAGCTACGCATTGGAAAATTCAAGGCTATACCATGTAGATGAAGCCCTAACAGGAGGCTTTAAAATTTTCATTCTATTGTCCTTCGTTTGGGAGAAAAATGCAAAGGTACAAGACAGCTTTTCCTTGCCAATATCTCTCTTTTGCAAAGAGCTACGCATTGGAAAATTCAGGGCTATGCCGTGTAGATGAAGCCCTAACAGGAGGCTTTAAAATTTTCATTCTAGTGTCCTTCGTTTGGGAGAAAAATGCAAAGGTACAAGACAGCTTTTTCTTGCCAATATCTCCCTTTTGCAGAGAGCTGCGCTTTGGAAAATTCAGGGCTATGCCGTGTAGATGATGGCCTAACAGGAGGCTTTAAAATTTTAATTCTAGTGTCCTTCGTTTGGGAGAAAAATGCAAAGGTACAAGACAGTTTTCCTTGCCAATATCTCTCTTGTGCAAAGAGCTACGCATTGGAAAATTCAGGGCTATGCCGTGTAGATGATGGCCTAACAGGAGGCTTTAAAATTTTAATTCTAGTGTCCTTCGTTTGGGAGAAAAATGCAAAGGGACAAGACAGCTTTTCCTTGCCAATATCTCTCTTTTGCAGAGAGCTGCGCATTGGAAAATTCAGGGCTATGCCGTGTAGATGATGGCCTAACAGGAGGCTTTAAAATTTTCTTTCTAGTGTCCTTCGTTTGGGAGAAAAATGCAAAGGTACAAGACAGCTTTTCCTTGCCAATATCTCTCTTTTGCAAAGAGCTACGCATTGGAAAATTCAGGGCTATACCGTGTAGATGAAGCCCTAACAGGAGGCTTTAAAATTTTCATTCTAGTGTCCTTCGTTTGGGAGAAAAATGCAAAGGTACAAGACAGCTTTTCCTTGCCAATATCTCTCTTTTGCAAAGAGCTGCGCATTGGAAAATTCAGGGCTTTGCCGTGTAGATGAAGCCCTAACAGGAGGCTTTAAAATTTTCATTCTAGTGTCCTTCGTTTGGGAGAAAAATGCAAAGGTACAAGACAGCTTTTCCTTGTCAATATTTCTCTTTTGCAAAGAGCTACGCATTGGAAAATTCAGGGCTATGCCGTGTAGATGATGGCCTAACAGGAGGCTTTAACATTTTCTTTCTAGTGTCCTTCGTTTGGGAGAAAAATGCAAAGGTACAAGACAGCTTTTCCTTGCCAATATCTCTCTTTTGCAAAGAGCTACGCAATGGAAAATTCAGGGCTATACCGTGTAGATGAAGCACTAACAGGAGGCTTTAAAATTTTCTTTCTAGTGTCCTTCGTTTGGAAGAAAAATGCAAAGGTACAAGACAGCTTTTCCTTGCCAATATCTCTCTTTTGCAAAGAGCTACGCATTGGAAAATTCAGGGCTATGCCGTGTAGATGATGGCCTAACAGGAGGCTTTAAAATTTTCTTTCTAGTGTCCTTCGTTTGGGAGAAAAATGCAAAGGTACAAGACAGCTTTTCCTTGCCAATATCTCTCTTTTGCAAAGAGCTACGCATTGGAAAATTCAGGGCTATGCCGTGTAGATGATGGCCTAACAGGAGGCTTTAAAATTTTCTTTCTAGTGTCCTTCGTTTGGGAGAAAAATGCAAAGGTACAAGAAAGCTTTTCCTTGCCAATATCTCTCTTTTGCAAAGAGCTACGCATTGGAAAATTCAGGGCTATGCCGTGTAGATGAAGCCCTAACAGGAGGCTTTAAAATTTTCATTCTATTGTCCTTCGTTTGGGAGAAAAATGCAAAGGTACAAGACAGCTTTTCCTTGCCAATATCTCTCTTTTGCAAAGATCTGCGCATTGGAAAATTCAGGGCTATGCCGTGTAGATGATGGCCTAACAGGAGGCTTTAAAATTTTCATTCTAGTGTCCTTCGTTTGGGAGAAAAATGCAAAGGTACAATACAGCTTTTCCTTGCCAATATCTCTCTTTTGCAAAGAGCTACGCAATGGAAAATTCAGGCTATACCGTGTAGATGAAGCACTAACAGGAGGCTTTAAAATTTTCATTCTAGTGTCCTTCGTTTGGGAGAAAAATGCAAAGGTACAAGACAGCTTTTCCTTGCCAATATCTCTCTTTTGCAGAGAGCTGCGCATTGGAAAATTCAGGGCTATGCCGTGTAGATGATGGCCTAACAGGAGGCTTTAAAATTTTCTTTCTAGTGTCCTTCGTTTGGGAGAAAAATGCAAAGGTACAAGAAAGCTTTTCCTTGCCAATATCTCTCTTTTGCAAAGAGCTACGCATTGGAAAATTCAAGGCTATACCGTGTAGATGAAGCCCTAACAGGAGGCTTTAAAATTTTCATTCTATTGTCCTTCGTTTGGGAGAAAAATGCAAAGGTACAAGACAGCTTTTCCTTGCCAATATCTCTCTTTTGCAAAGAGCTACGCATTGGAAAATTCAGGGCTATGCCGTGTAGATGAAGCCCTAACAGGAGGCTTTAAAATTTTCATTCTAGTGTCCTTCGTTTGGGAGAAAAATGCAAAGGTACAAGACAGCTTTTTCTTGCCAATATCTCCCTTTTGCAGAGAGCTGCGCTTTGGAAAATTCAGGGCTATGCCGTGTAGATGATGGCCTAACAGGAGGCTTTAAAATTTTAATTCTAGTGTCCTTCGTTTGGGAGAAAAATGCAAAGGTACAAGACAGTTTTCCTTGCCAATATCTCTCTTTTGCAAAGAGCTACGCATTGGAAAATTCAGGGCTATGCCGTGTAGATGATGGCCTAACAGGAGGCTTTAAAATTTTAATTCTAGTGTCCTTCGTTTGGGAGAAAAATGCAAAGGGACAAGACAGCTTTTCCTTGCCAATATCTCTCTTTTGCAGAGAGCTGCGCATTGGAAAATTCAGGGCTATGCCGTGTAGATGATGGCCTAACAGGAGGCTTTAAAATTTTCTTTCTAGTGTCCTTCGTTTGGGAGAAAAATGCAAAGGTACAAGACAGCTTTTCCTTGCCAATATCTCTCTTTTGCAAAGAGCTACGCATTGGAAAATTCAGGGCTATACCGTGTAGATGAAGCCCTAACAGGAGGCTTTAAAATTTTCATTCTAGTGTCCTTCGTTTGGGAGAAAAATGCAAAGGTACAAGACAGCTTTTCCTTGCCAATATCTCTCTTTTGCAAAGAGCTACGCATTGGAAAATTCAGGGCTATGCCGTGTAGATGAAGCCCTAACAGGAGGCTTTAAAATTTTAATTCTAGTGTCCTTCGTTTGGGAGAAAAATGCAAAGGTACAAGACAGCTTTTCCTTGCCAATATCTCTCTTTTGCAAAGAGCTGCGCATTGGAAAATTCAGGGCTTTGCCGTGTAGATGAAGCCCTAACAGGAGGCTTTAAAATTTTCATTCTAGTGTCCTTCGTTTGGGAGAAAAATGCAAAGGTACAAGACAGCTTTTCCTTGTCAATATTTCTCTTTTGCAAAGAGCTACGCATTGGAAAATTCAGGGCTATGCCGTGTAGATGATGGCCTAACAGGAGGCTTTAACATTTTCTTTCTAGTGTCCTTCGTTTGGGAGAAAAATGCAAAGGTACAAGACAGCTTTTCCTTGCCAATATCTCTCTTTTGCAAAGAGCTACGCAATGGAAAATTCAGGGCTATACCGTGTAGATGAAGCACTAACAGGAGGCTTTAAAATTTTCTTTCTAGTGTCCTTCGTTTGGGAGAAAAATGCAAAGGTACAAGACAGCTTTTCCTTGCCAATATCTCTCTTTTGCAAAGAGCTACGCATTGGAAAATTCAGGGCTATGCCGTGTAGATGATGGCCTAACAGGAGGCTTTAAAATTTTCTTTCTAGTGTCCTTCGTTTGGGAGAAAAATGCAAAGGTACAAGACAGCTTTTCCTTGCCAATATCTCTCTTTTGCAAAGAGCTACGCATTGGAAAATTCAGGGCTATGCCGTGTAGATGATGGCCTAACAGGAGGCTTTAAAATTTTCTTTCTAGTGTCCTTCGTTTGGGAGAAAAATGCAAAGGTACAAGACAGCTTTTCCTTGCCAATATCTCTCTTTTGCAGAGAGCTGCACATTGGAAAATTCAGGGCTATACCGTGTAGATGATGGCCTAACAGGAGGCTTTAAAATTTTCTTTCTAGTGTCCTTCGTTTGGGAGAAAAATGCAAAGGTACAAGAAAGCTTTTCCTTGCCAATATCTCTCTTTTGCAAAGAGCTACGCATTGGAAAATTCAAGGCTATGCTGTGTAGATGATGGCCTAACAGGAGGCTTTAAAATTTTCTTTCTAGTGGCCTTCGTTTGGGAGAAAAATGCAAAGGTACAAGACAGCTTTTCCTTGCCAATATCTCTCTTTTGCAAAGATCTGCGCATTGGAAAATTCAGGGCTATGCCGTGTAGATGATGGCCTAACAGGAGGCTTTAACATTTTCTTTCTAGTGTCCTTCGTTTGGGAGAAAAATGCAAAGGTACAAGACAGCTTTTCCTTGCCAATATCTCTCTTTTGCAGAGAGCTGCGCATTGGAAAATTCAGGGCTATGCCGTGTAGATGATGGCCTAACAGGAGGCTTTAAAATGTTCTTTCTAGTGTCCTTCGTTTGGGAGAAAAATGCAAAGGTACAAGACAGCTTTTCCTTGCCAATATCTCTCTTTTGCAGAGAGCTGCGCATTAGAAAATTCAGGGCTATGCCGTGTAGATGATGGCCTAACAGGAGGCTTTAAAATTTTCTTTCTAGTGTCCTTCGTTTGGGAGAAAAATGCAAAGGTACAAGACAGCTTTTCCTTGCCAATATCTCTCTTTTGCAAAGAGCTACGCATTGGAAAATTCAGGGCTATACCGTGTAGATGAAGCCCTAACAGGAGGCTTTAAAATTTTCATTCTAGTGTCCTTCGTTTGGGAGAAAAATGCAAAGGTACAATACAGCTTTTCCTTGCCAATATCTCTCTTTTGCAAAGAGCTACGCAATGGAAAATTCAGGGCTATACCGTGTAGATGAAGCACTAACAGGAGGCTTTAAAATTTTCATTCTAGTGTCCTTCGATTGGGAGAAAAATGCAAAGGTACAAGACAGCTTTTTTACTTGCCAATATCTCTCTTTTGCAGAGAGCTGCGCATTGGAAAATTCAGGGCTATGCCGTGTAGATGATGGCCTAACAGGAGGCTTTAAAATTTTCTTTCTAGTGTCCTTCGTTTGGGAGAAAAATGCAAAGGTACAATACAGCTTTTCCTTGTCAATATCTCTCTTTTGCAAAGAGCTACGCATTGGAAAATTCAGGGCTATACCGTGTAGATGAAGCACTAACAGGAGGCTTTAAAATTTTCATTCTAGTGTCCTTCGTTTGGGAGAAAAATGCAAAGGTACAAGACAGCTTTTCCTTGCCAATATCTCTCTTTTGCAAAGAGCTACGCATTGGAAAATTCAGGGCTATGCCGTGTAGATGAAGCCCTAACAGGAGGCTTTAAAATTTTCATTCTAGTGTCCTTCGT